>NC_135531.1:199774729-200074729 GCF_045843805.1 Urocitellus parryii | reverse complement strand
TTTATGTATAGTTATAATGCTTTCCAAGCATAATTATTTATGTTTTTTTGCATATACTATTTAATTTTTTATCACAACCATTTTGGAAATAGATGGGATAGGTGGAATTTCTTTTTTCTAAAGAAAGAAATTTAGTAACTTAATAATGAAATGGTTTTTTCATGGGTAGAATTGAACGGTAAAAAACTAGGGCTCCTGACTTCCGAATTAGTGATTTTTCTTATAGGACCTTAGTTGGAATCAGGAAAATTTGGATTTTTCTGGTCACAGTATGTGCTTTTTGGTTGTTTAGTTTTGGCATGTTTCCAGCATTTGGAAAGCAAAGAAGAACCAACTCAATCATTGTGGTAACTGGTACTTCTGACCATCAATTTCAGGGATAGGATAAAATTTGACCCAAATGACACTTTTGGATTTATTAACACCTTACAATGTCCCTCCTACTCCATCCACATCCCCTCCTCCCAAAAAAGAGTTAAGAATTTGACATGACCCACACTTGTGAAAGTAGGGCAAAAGGTGATTGGCATAAATAGAAACTGTTTCCTTCCTTTTCTTCTGTTCTCTTTGAAGACCTGCCTTAAGCTAGATCCTAAGAGCTGAAAGATACCTAAGGGGGTTTTACTCAGCTCCTTCCATTATGGTTTTTAGAATTTTGTTTTAAAATGATCTTTTGGGAATTTATTATACTTTTAAATTGATTTAACTGAGTATTTATTTAGATAAAAAATCAGTTAGTATTAATTATGTGAGGACCCCCCCCCCAAAAAAAAAGACATTTGTAGAAGTCTCTGCCCTTTAAAAAGGAGTGTTTACTTATTAAACATCTCATAATGATGTTATTTACCAATTCATTGTACTCTGTAACTTGCTCATACAAAGACTACCATGACTTGCCTCTGTGTTATTCAGGCTGCTATTACAATTACACCATCAACTCAGTGGCTTAGACAACAGGTATTTATTTCTTAACAATTTTGGATGCTGTGGAGTCCAAGATAAATGTACTAGCACCTCTCTTGTCTGTTGACGGCTCACCTTCTCTTTGTACTCTCACATATCAGTGAGTGTAGAGAGAAGCCAGACTTTCCTGGGACTCTTTTATAGAGGCACCAGTTCCATTCATACCATCACTTGGGGGATTGGGCTACAACATAGGAATTTGGTGGGATGCAGATATTCAGTCTATAGCACTGCAATAGTCAACAGATTATTCAAATGCCTTATTTAGGACAGTGGAATTAATTGTAATCATACGTTTAGATCACTATTAGGGTAACTCACTTTGTTCTTTTTTTTTGTCTTTCAGTTGCAGCAAAATTTAACTTCCACTTATTTTACTACTTATATGTGTCTTTTGGGAGATTGTGAAATACCAAAGTCCTGTTTCTCCTGTGGAAGTGTTGAAAATCCTAAGAAGCTTTCTTGAGATAAAGTTTGTCCCCCTTCAATTATTAAATGTGCTTTTCTCTTATCTGTGAATTTCACCTTCAGTTTACTGGCAACTGCTTTTTCGTGTTAGGATCACAGAATAGTGATTAACTCCTTGCGATCTGGCTTTGATCCCACCTCTGTACTGGAACTGTGCTCTTGAAGGTCGCTGGTGACCACATTCTAGCCAAATGTAGAGTTTTTTTTTTTTTTTTTTTCCCTCTCAGTTCTCAATCTCCTTGACATGCTAATGCTACATGACCTTGGCTTTTCAGTTACATGAATACTTTCCTTTGGGTTTTTGCTTTGAACTCTACTGCCCACTCTTCTTCCTGTAATACCTGTCTCATAGGTATTACATAGGTGGGTTTTGTCTTTTTCCTTTGCTAGGCATTTACTTATTGCATTTTGAATCTTAAAACTTTAGTTCTTGCTTTGCATTTGAATCAGAGATAAATTATCATTTGCTATAACTCTCAGGCTGGTTAGATATTGCTGGCAATTCTCAGGGCTTCACATTATTGCCCATCACTGAAAGTTTAGTCTTTCATTTTGATCAGTTTTTAGGCAGATACCCTTTCACCTCAGAACAGACTTCAAATCATCTCCTTCACACTCTATTCTCTTGAAATTCAGATTTTGTAATGAAGAAGCATATTTTTAATGCTTTGACATTTGTTAGTGTCCCTCATGCTGTCTCCCTTCTCTCCCAATGCCTTTAATGTCCTTGAAACTTTCTTGAAAATGTTTTTTAAAATTTGCCCGTGCTCTTTATTCCCATCTCTTCCTCAAAGTGCTTTATAGCTTACTAAACACTTTTAAATATATTTACTTTTCTGTTTAAAACCCAGTGCAATACATTTGTGAATTAGGGAGGTTGGAGTTTATTTTCCGAATTTGTAGGTCAGGAAATGGGTTCTGAGGGAAGAAGTGACTTGCCTGAGGTATCCTTGCTAGTTAAGTGAAGAGTCATGACTAAAGCCAGGGTAATGTGATTCTAAGACTATACAGTACCTGTGCCACAAACAGGTGACTGTTGTAATTTCCTATTAAAATATATTTTAGCTTCTACTCCTCTCCTTTAACTAACTACTTACATTGTTAGATTAACATTCATAAAGCCAGTCACAGTAGTAGCTATTGTGGATTATGCAATGTCTCAGCCACTGTGCTAGATATAAACTAATTCTCAAACTACTGGGCAAGGTACATAACTGCTATATCAATCAGTAAGAAAATTTTGGGGATAAACAAATTGAAGCTTATAGAAATTAAATACTTCCTAGTCATTAATTGTGGTGGGTGATAGGTGGTAGTGATTCAAAGTCTTCCTCCTGACCTCTAGTTCTTTCTTACAACCATGTTCTGCTACTTATCAAATTCTTGATGTTATTCCTCTTTCTAAGAACTTTCTGTGGCTTCCTGTTGTCTACTTAACCCCATTAACACCCCTTATTGACCTTTCAGGACCCTCAGTAATTTATTCATAACTGTCCATCATTTTTTTCAGTAACCATTCTCAGTGAACTCTCTGCTTTTGTCCATGTTGCCTTCTCTCACAGACTATTTTTAGTCTACTTTTTCTTCTTCTTGGCTCATGCTGTTTTCTCCATGTATGGAATTATTTTACCTCAACTTGTCTACCTATCACTAGCTAGCTCTTTACCTTCTCTTCATCCCAACACTTCCCAAGCCCTTAGAGCATACAGGGTGCCATGATAGGAGCCATGAATTTAGAATGTATGGGCTGTGGTGGGGAGGTCAGCAGTTAATGGAAGGAGCAATACTAGATTCCTCACTGTGATTTGAGAGGTTTGGCAGAGCGAGGTATGCACAGATTGCTATGGCAGCACTCAAGAGGATGTGATTCATTTTATCTGAACGATAGAGGAAGACATGATGGAGGGCTGACATTTGAGCTGTAGTCTTGATGAAGGAGGTCTCCAGGTAGAGAAGAGGTGGGAGGAGGGCATTCTGGAAAGAGAAAATATTGCAAGTGTAGAAGAATGAAATCACAAGTGCTACTCTGTGTTGTGTGAATATAAAAGGCAATTGTTGCAGGCCTGTGGAAAGTGATGTGTGGCTGCCAGTAGGCTCAGGGACTGCCCTCTCTTGGTTGAGTCATCCTAGCCGGAGGTCTGGTGTTTGATCTTACACTTTCAGACCACGGATGTGCTGGGCCCACTGGGAGTGGGCCTCTCTCAGCAGTGGGTTCTCATTAACCATGCTCTTAGAAATGATATACAGGTGTCTGAATCTATATGAATGCTTATCAATATATTAATTTCTATTGAGAAATTCAACTATCAAGCAGATCAGATTACTTGATTTGGCAGATCTTTACATGGTTTCTCTGTAGACAGGCTTCTTGGGAAGCTAACTTATACATGTGGAAGTCAGTTATTAAGAAATATAACTGTCAAATTGACCTAGCATTTGTGACTAGTACACTGTCTTGATTTTGGCAAGAAACATGAGAAGCCACATTGCCAGAAGACATTTCTGTTGATCACAGAAAGAAATCCAGGAGGGATATTTGTTTTGAAAAAGTATCTCTCAGCTGAGTTAGCTTGAAGCCATCTTACCCACTACAGGAATAGCTTTGCCAAAGAAGCCAGATTATTCAGGTCAGCTCAGCCAGGATTTCTGTAGCTTAGCTTCATCTTGTCAACATTTGCCCTTGTTAACAGTTCCTTCCACTCTCCTTTTCCATACCTTCTGATTGATGCACTCTCCCTTTAGATATGTTGAGACATTTTGCCAAAAGAAGTCTTAAGGCCTGGAGAAGCACAGGGACTTCCTTATCAGTGACTTGATCTAGTTTGTTTTTATTTTAATTCCACATGGGATTTACTTTCAGTCACATGGGACCAAAATCAGGGAATAGTGAATAGCTTCATGAAGCCAAGAGTGTGAGATTTATTGCTGGTGGAATGTGGGAAGTAAAGATAGAAAGGAAAGTTTGGATGAGATTGTGAAGGACTATGTGTCATACTCAAGAGTTTTGAATTTCAGAGTACATGCAGCTCAGTTCTCTTTTATACCCCTAGTAATGTCTTCTTTTAATATTTAAAGTTTTGTTATTATCTGTATCAAAACAATATCCTGTAATATAGGGTACATAGTGGATATTGACTTTCAGTGGATATGTAAGAGATTGTCTTTTTTAGATCCTTTGTATTTTTAGAAACAGATACTAGATATTCATATCTACATTTTAAAATAAGAGGTAGGAGGTTCAAACGCTCAAGTTCTGCTTCTAACTCTTGTTTCTTGGTTCAGGTTGTTTCCATAGCTGCTGCTTTTATTTTCCATTGTTATTTTTTTTTGGGGGGGATATGTACTAGAGATTGAACTCAGGGGCACTCAGCAACTGAGCCACATCCCCAGGCCTATTTTGTATTTTATTTAGAGACGGAGTCTCACTGAGTTGCTTAGTGCTTTGCTTTTGCTAAGGCTGGCTTTGAACTTGTGATCCTCCTGCCTCAGCCTCCAGAGCTGCTGGAATTATAGATGTGTGCCATATGCCTGGCTCTCAGTGTTCTTAGACAAGGTATTGCTTTTTATTTTATTAGTTAATGGTTCTTTTTTTATCTTATTATGTAATTTTTCTATCATGATGCTTAATGTTATATACAACAATATCTCTTGTATTAATTGTCATTTTTTTCTTCCTAGGCAGCTTATCAGATCTTTATTTTTAGGTAGACCTCATATTTATTTATTTTGCCTTTTGTACTATCTAGTACAGTTAAATTTTAAGTGATACTTAAGACAAGAATGCCATTTTCAAAGTCTAGTCCTCTAGATGAGGAAATTGAGGTCTGGGGAAGTGATAATTCATGCTGTACTTTTCCATAGAGCACATGACTAGTATAGTCACCATCAGGACTCAGATATAATGATACTAGGTCCAGATACCTTTGTATTATATAAACTTGGTCCCTATTTGCTGAGTGATATATTTTACACAGGGATGAAAGGTATACACAATGACTTATATCAATGTATAGTATTCAAAAGCAGTATATTAAAACAAATTAGCAGCATTTCTTGTTAGTACTAGGAAGAATACAGTTTTAAATGTCTTTGATCTTATTCAGTGAGATGAAAACTAGAGTGAAAGAGCAATGTAGGGAAGGGAGCTCATATAGTGAAAACTTGGTGCTTTCCTGTCAAGCAATGTATAGGTGCCTTACATGTGTTACCTCATCTATTGATGGTTCTATGGAGTGATTTTAATCATACACATTTTGCTGATGAGGAAACCGAGACTGCCGGAGTTGAAGCAGTCTTCCAGCTAGAATCAGAAATGCATCGTGAGCCCAAGTTTATGACTACAAGACCATTCTCTTTCAATTACTCTTCATTTGTTCTTTTTAGATATATATGACAGTAGAGTATAATTCTGACATATTATCCATACAGGGAATGTAACTTATTCTAATTAGGATCCCATTCTTACAGTTGTACACGATGTGGAGTTTCACTGGTCTTGTATTCATATATGGACATAGAAAGCTATGTCCAGTTTATTCTACTTCTTTTCCTAATCCCATTCCCTCATCTCTTCCCTATTGTGTGTTAACATCCACATCAAAGAGAACATTTGGACTTTTGTTTTTGGGGATTGGCTTATCATTTCATTCTTCTTTATGGCTGAGTAACATTCCATTGTGTATATGTATCACACTTTCTTATCCATTCATCTGTTGGAGCACATCTAGTTTGGTTCCATAGCTTAGCTATTCTGAATTGAGCTGCTATAAACATTGATGTGGCTGTGTTACTATAGTATACTGATTTTAAGTCCTTTGGGTATATAACAAGGAGTGGGATAGCTGGGTTTTCCATTCCAAGTTTTCTGAGGAATCTCCATACTGCTTTCCAGAGTGATTGTGCCAATTTGCAGTTGCACAAGCAATGTATGAGTGTACCTTTTCCACCACATCCTTGCCAATATTTATTGTTACGTATATTCCCGATAATTACCATTCTGCTGGAGTGAGATGAAATCTCAGTGTATTTTAATTTGCATTTCTCTAATTGCTGGAGATGTTGAATGTTTTTTCATATATTTGTTGACTATTTGTATTTCCTCTTCTGTGAAGTGCCTGTTTGGTTCCTTTCCCATTTATTGATAGGGTTGTTGTTGTTGTTGTTATTATTATTATTATTATTATTATTATTTGGTGTTTTTTGTGAGTTCTTTGTGTATCCTGGAGATTAATGCTGTATTTGAGGTACATGTAATAAAGATTTTCTCGTGTTCTTTTGGCTCTCTTTTCATATTCTTGATTGTTTCCTTTGCTGTGAAGAAGCTTTTTAGTTTAATACCATTCCATTTATTATTCTTGATTTTACTTCTTGTACTTGTCTTGTTGAGGAAGTTGGTTCATAAGCTGACACAGTGGAGAGTTGGTCCTATATTTTCTTTGGTAGGTGGAAGTCTCAGATTTTATGCCTTGGTTCTTTATCCACTTTGAGTTGAGTTTTGTGCAGGATGAGAATATAGATTAAATTTCATTCAACTACACATGGATTGCCAGTTTTCCCAGCACCATTTGTTGAAGAGGCTGTCTTTTCTCCAATGTATGTTTATGGTGCCTTTGTCTAGTATGAGACAACTGTATTTATGTGGGTTTGCCCCTGTGTCTTCTGTCCTGTTTCATTGGTCTTCATGTCTGTTTCTGTGCAAATTCCGTGGCATTTTGGTAACTATGGCTTTGTAGTATAATTTAAGGTGTGGTATTGTTTTGCCACCTGCTTCACTTTTTCCGTTAAGAACTGCTTTGGCTATTTACTGGGTCTCTTATTTTTCCAAATGAATCTCATGACTGCCTTTTCTATTTCTATGAAGAACATTATTGGAGTTTTATTTGGAATTGCATTAAATCTATATCGTGCTTTTCGTAGTGTGACCCTTTTACAATATTAGTTCTACTTATTCAAGAACATGGGAGATGTTCTCAACTTCTAAGGTCTTCTTCAATTTCTTTCTTTAGTGTTTTGTAGTTTTGATTGTAGAGGTCTTTCACCTTTTTTGTTAGATTGATTCCCAAGGGTTTTTTTTTTTTTAAGGCTATTTTGAATGGGACAATTTTCCTAATTTCTCTTTCAGTTGATTCATCATTAGTATATAGGAACAAAATTGATTTATGAGTTTTGATTTTTATATCCTGCTACTTTGCTGAATTTGTTTATGAATTCTAGAAACTTTCTGGTAGATATTTCTTGGGGGTCTTCTAAATATAGAATCATATTTTCGGCAGTTGGGGATAATTTGATCTCTTCTATTTGTATCCTGTTACTTTTTTTTTTGCTTGATTGTCCTGGTAGCGTTTCAAGGACTCTGTTGAATAGAAGTGGTGAAAGAGGGCATCCCTGTCATATATCAGTTTTTAGAGAGAATGCTTCCAATTTTTCTACATTTAGAATAACGAAACTCTTAGCAAATACAAAAAAAAAATAGAGACAATACCTTGCATTCTATCAGATAATAATGGAATGAAATTAAAAATCAATAATAAAAAATAGAGGGCTGGGGTTGTAGCTCAGTGGTAGCATGGTTACCTAGCATGTGTGAGGCACTGGGTTGATCCTAAGCACCACATAACAATAAATAAAATAAAGGTATTGTGTCCATCTACAACTAAAAAAAGAAACTATTCTAACACATGGAGACTTAAAAATAAAACACCATTGAATGACCAATGAATAGCTGAAGAAATCAGGGATGAAATAAAATAATATGTAGCGGTAAATGAGAATTGTAACACAACATATCAATATCTCTGGGACACTATGAAGGTGGTTGTAAGAGGAAAGCTCATTGCATTGAGTTCATTCATTAAAAGAATAGAAAGTCACCAAATAAATATTCTAACATTACATCTCAAAGCCCTGGAAAAAGAGGAACAAATCAACACCAAAAGCAGTAGAACACAGAAACAATTAAAATCAGAGCTGAAATCAATGAAATTGTAACAAATGCACAAACAAAAAGATTTAAAAAATCAACAAAACAAAAAGTCTTTTTTTGTTTCAATAAGCTAACAAAAAAAAAGAGAAAGAAAAAACTCAAATTACTAAAATTCGTGATGAAAAAATCACCATGGACATGACTGAAATACAAATCAGAAACTATTTTGAAAATCTATACTTCAATAATACATCAATCAATTTCTAGAGTCATATGACTTACCCAAACTGATTCAGGAGGACATAGAAAATTTAAACAGATCAATTTCAAGCAATGAAATTGAAGACACCATCAAATGCCTACCAACAAAATAAAGCCCAGGACCAAATGGATTCTCAGCTGAGTTCTACCAGACCTCAAAGAAGGATTAACACCAATCCTTCTCAAATTATTCCATAATATAGGAAAGGAGGGAACCCTTCCAAACTCATTCTGTGAAGCTAGTATCATCCTGATACTAAAACCTTACAAAGACACATCAAGGAAAGGAAACTTCAGACCAGTATCCTTGATGAACATAGATGCAGAAATTCTTAATAACACACTGGCAAATTGCATAGAAAAACATATTAAAAAGATAGTGCAACACGATCAAGTGGAATTCATCCCAGGGATACAAGTTCAACATACAAAATCAATAAATGTAATTCATCACATCAATAGACTGAAAGACAAGAATCACATGCTCAACACTCTAGAAAATTAGGGATTATAGGAACATACCTCAGCAATGTAAAAGCTGTATATGCTAAACCCAAGGACAATATCAATTATGCTTCATTCTTAGAGCAACAGCCTTTTAGAACAGCAACTTTAATATCAGGTACTATGCTTGCCTGCCTATGAGGAGCAGTCCATCAGCCATGTCCCATTGTCTTTGACAGCTGTGTTGAATTTTGGTGCCCAACCGGGATATCACTTACTGAGTTATGTACATTTTCTAACTATAGTTAATGGCTTATTTTTGGGACATTTTATTGTATCTTGTATCATTGTTTCCATTTCCATTCTGTGGGAGAACAATACCAGAGTTAAAAGCTCATTTACCTCATTCCTGCTTCTACCTACAATTTCACTTTCCATTTTGTTAGTGCTTCTCCTTTTTTCTCTTTCTCCTTCATCCTTCATTCTTAGTATGGAGAGAAAATGGGATGTTGCTCATATCTGTGGTACCTGAATATGTCATCTTCACTCCCTAACCCTCAGATTATATGTAGGTATGAAGAATCATGGGGAAAAAAAAGTAATGCATAATCACATTGTCTTCTGATAAAATACTTTTACAAAATGACAAGATCTATGCAATTCCTAACTTTCATAAAATTCATAATTCATATTTATAAAATCTGTGATTTGGTGCTAAATGTACTTATAGTTTTGAAGAATGGTTTAAAATACTTTTGAATCTCCTCCCTAAGAGCTTTAAACACCGTATAAATAGTATTTTTTTTTTATCATTTCCCTTTGAATACCTGCAGTTTTCATCATTTTTGAGAATGCTTACCACTTTCTTGCAAGGCATATCTGGAGACTTAGCTAACAAATGCCATTAAATACATGAGTTTCGAAAAGCAGCTGAGGGAAATTACACTTAACCTTTACAAAGAGTTGTTATTTGGGCTGTCCTCTGAATCAGAACAAAAATAGATGTAAACCAAGGATGTGTATCAATGTACATATTTTTAAACATATGTGTGTGCATGTGTGTATACTGGTTTTTCTAGTAATTTTTAAAATTTCAATATCATCTTCCCATCCCCTGAAATTAAGAATATTTCTGGTAAATAGTTCACTGTAGTCTGGTGATTTCCATAACTGTGCTTCTTTAGTTAAGTTCTTAGGGATCATCTCTTAAAAGGAAGAGCACAATGAAGAATTAGACCTGTGGCATTTGATTGAATGTTTTCATAGGAGAAAATATGCTAAGAAGGCATTAGAATTTCCCTCTTATGCCAAAAAGTCCATTAAACTGTTATTTAGGTCATCTGGAAGGAGGTAACTCAAGGGACTATCCTGACGTAGAAGGTATTGGATAACAAGAAAACAGAGTGAGGGAGGATAGTTTTTCCTAGAATGAGAAGTATAGTAACTTTTCTAAGTAGAAGAGCTTAAACCCTGTTGAGCTGCCATTTTTCATTTATTTAGATTTTGCTTTTTGTGTAATTAAATGCTGGAATCAGATGGCAATTTCTTTTTTTTCCTAAATCCCGTATCTACTGTATCACACAAAGTATGAATTAAATGTTTAACATTTGTAAGTGGTATTTATATTGTATTCATTCTTTCAGATTTTAAATTTCACATGATCATTGCCTTTTATTACATGTTTTATAATTATATAGCACATACTTTTTCTTATTAAGAGTGTGATGACTTTCACATAAGATGTTTAAGGCATTTTAATATTTGTTTTATTTCTTCTAAATAGTGGGCACTAGTTACTGGTTGAATCAGTGAGTAAATAAATGATTAAAAAGTACAGAGATACATTTGTGATTTGCTGTTCTGAATCATATTCATGATTTTAATCATGTTTCCCTACCAAGTTCTTAAAATACAGACTTATGTTAACTATACAATCAATAAGAAAAGGTTGAAAATTTAAAACATGAATTCTGCTACACATAAATAATCACTGTAATTTGGGACATCACTTTGTACATTTTTTCTTTCTGCTTTCTACACTCACACCCACACCTGCATATGCCTACGCACATACATTTATTTACAGATGAAGAAATAAAAATTATAGGGATAAGACCATCTTACCTACTATTTTTGCTTAAGTAATAGTACTTGATTTTGACAGAAGTAAGAGAAATTAAAGTGAAATCAAAGGAATTATAGTAATTAACTAAGGGATCTTTTACAATAAGAAATCCCTATGTGATTTCACTAAAGTTGAATAAAAAATTATGAAAAATTATTAAGAGCTCAGGATCGTTATATTTAAAACATGAACTGTTTTCATATCATTTATTTCCTATAATGCAAAGTAAGATGCTATCATATTTTTTCTAACCACTCATTTTTATTATATTAATTTTATACTTTGTTAAGCTGTATAACATTTACATTCTAATTTTTGATTTTCACATTTAGTCTTTCTTTTGTATTTAAGAGCATTTGGTGCCTCTTTTTTTTTTAATAACTACTTTTTCTTTTTTTTTAATCATTGTAAATTGTCTTGGGAAGTGGTCCCTTAAAAATTCTATTCTGAGAGACTGATGTTCCTAAACAGGAACCATATTTTCTTTAGAAGAATTTCCTTTGATCAGTAGACAGAGACACACCAAATTCTGTAGAGTAATATCAAGTTGACCTGTGTAACTTGATTAGAAAATAACAACTTCCATTTTAGTTTTAAGTGTAATCCTTGAAATGTATTTTCTTATGTTAGTTGTATATTTTAGAATGAGCTGTGGATTTCTTGTCCCTGGGTAGCAAAACCCCAGAATGTTGGTAATTCTCAAAAAGAGTCAGTTCTAAATCTAGCTGGCTTCATAAAAGCAGAAGTCAAGTGGTGATGATCTCTCAAGACTTTCAGAGGCTAGTGGAAATTCTGCTTCTGGTATACCTGCTGGCATCCACTGATTGCAATCTTATTTTCAGCAGCTGAGAAGAGAAAGAGCTCATCTTCTTTGGGGAACCTGTAGACTGTAGGAACCATTCTTTCTAATTTTCACCTACTAGAATATAGTATACCTTCTCAGTTTACTTTTCTTTGCATTCAATTATGGGATGTGGCTTTAAAGTAGTCTTGTATATTAATCACATTGTGTGAATGTGTCCTCTCTAAAGATCCATTCATTTAGAGGACATATCGCCTTGCTCTAGTTCCATCCTGCAAAAATAAATTAAGTTCTTATTTATACCAATATATATTCCAATATCTCCAGTTCTTCATTCTTTTTTTTTGGGGGGGAAATCAGGGATTGAACTCAGGGGCACCCAAATAAATGAGCCACTCCCCAGTCCTATTTTGTATTTTATTTAGAGACAGGGTCTCACTGAGTTGCATAGTACCTTGCTGTTACTGAGGCTGGCTTTGAACTCATGACCCTCCTGCCTCAGCCTCCTGAGCTGCTGGGATTACAGGTGTGCACCACTGCACCTGATTCCAGTTCTTCATTCTTTTATTATTTATTTTGATTCACTTCTTGGCATGCTGAATTTGATGATCAAGTTTTTTTTTCTGTGTGTGTGTGTGTGTGTGTGTGTGTGTGTGTGTGTGTGATATCTATATATCAATCTGTATATATATAAAGTGTATATACTTTTTTCTTAAGAGCTTATGGATGTTGTATTTCATGGGTAATTGGTTGAAATTGTTTGTAGGTTGCTTTTAAGCTTTATGGACAATTTAGCTTGCCAATATATAATTTTATTTTAAATGTTTCCCTTAGAACTCTGATGACATTGCCTCACCATCTCTAATAGTGATAACTGCTGCTAGAGAAAAGTATAAGGCCAGAGTTGATTTTTCTGCTTGGGTATCTATAAAATTCATATATATGTTCAATCCATTTGAAATTCTATAACCTCACAAGAATATTAGTATTTATTGTTTGAGTCCAGTTTTTCTGTAGTGTTTTCTCCCTTCCCCAACAAAAAGTTTTCTTCTGTTATATCTCTGCCTCTCCCTATCCCTGATCTGTTTGTTCTTTTTTTTTTTTCTTTTGCAAGAATATCAAATATGGCTGAGGGTGTAGTTCAGTAGAGTGTGTGCTTAGCATGCACAAGCGTTTAAAAAACAAAAAACTGTATCTCTGGACCTTCTGTGTCATCTTACCTCTTGTTTATCTTTTTTCCAAATTCATTTTGTATGATGTTTTTCATACCTATCCTTTTTTCCCTTTGTGTTTCAGCACTGAGTTTGCTGTTTCTTTGTTGCTGCTGCTATCACTTCATTTGTGGCTTTAGTCTATATGATTGTTTCTCAAATTTCCAGTTTCCTTTCCTTAGCCTGGCAGTTTGCATTCTCATCTCCTTTAGTTGTTTTATCTTTTCTTATATATTTCATAATTTTCTTTGAGTCCCTTTACTTTTTAATAGTTCATGTTCTCTGTACTTTCAAACTATGGAAAGTTATTTGTATGAATTGTTCTGTTTCCTAGGACAATTTTTTTCTTTCTTTCTTTTT
The DNA here is from genome assembly GCF_045843805.1 of Urocitellus parryii. NCBI lineage: Eukaryota > Metazoa > Chordata > Mammalia > Rodentia > Sciuridae > Urocitellus > Urocitellus parryii. The sequence goes on along the minus strand of NC_135531.1, from coordinate 200,061,173 downwards.
GTCTATTATTTGCCTGTATCTCTCCACTTCAATCTTTGGCCATTCTGTATAATTTTTTTTTGAAGATTACTTTCCGACATTTACTTATGTTAGAGTTGGTTCAATTCCATTAAGATCAGGTGTTACCTGAAAAAAGTGTGAGGTCAGGTGCATGGATAGACTAATTGGGTTGGGGGGAATAAATGATATCAGTGGGTACCTCTGTTTGGGTTTGTTATCTCAAATAAAGGGATATTTCTGACCCGGGATATTTCTGATGCCCAGGAGACATGTCTCTCCTGCAGTGGTGTGAATGTCACTGTTACTTTGAGTTCTATGTATCTTTTGCATCTGGGTAGTAAGTGGTCTGATGATCACTGCTTTCCTCCTCTTTCATCTCATTGGGCAGTCACTCTGATCTGTGAAGCCAGGCTTTTCAATCATAATGTCTTTTTGGTTTTCCTCTGTGTCATGGCGTAGACACGTTTTTAGAGGAATCTATCTATCTACCTAGCTATCTTTCTTTCTGTCTTTTAGAGCTTTATAATTTTATATATATAGTTGGGTTCATCTGGGCAAACTCATTCGTGTGGAATTCTATTTCAGTTCACAATTCTCCCTGTTCCTCCTGTCCCCTTCCCTTCCACCATTCTCCTTCCTCTACTCTGCTAGACTTCCTTTCACTCATCTATTTATTTATATTTGATTAGTTCTTTTTACTTAGACATAAATATGGTATTATGGTATTATGCATATAACATGATTTTTAAAGAATTCATTCTGTGTAGTCTCTGAAAAATCTCTTATTCTTTCTCAGTGAAAAAATATGACACCAGCCAGAGTTTAGATGCTTAAATATCATGATTCCAATCTGAGTTTCTGTGAATGAGCTCTACAACAGTACCAATTTTAGGGAAATCCATCCCACCCAACAGCTGAGGGGGTATGGTTTGGCTGTCAGCATTACTTCTCATTTTGATTCCAGATATCACATAATTTGGCAGATTTTTTTTTTTTTGGTAATTTGTGGTTTGTGGTTGTGGCTGTGTCTTTGTTTCATTGACAATGAAATATTCATTCTTTTTTTTGGGTACTTTTAGCTTTTTTAGTATGTTTTTGGAGCAGAGACTAGGATAACAGTGTCTTCCTTCTGTCATCTTTTTCAGTTTTCTTGCTTCTCTGTACTTTTTTTTTTTTTTTTTTTTGGTACCAGGAATTGACCCCACAGTCACTTTACCACTGGGCCACATCCTTTCCTCCTTTTAATCTTTTATTTAGAGATACGGTCTCGCTGAATTGCTTAGGGTCTCTCTGGGTTGTTGAGGCTGGATTTGAAAGCAGGATCCTCCTGCCTTAGCCTCCCAAGCCATTGTGATTACAGGTGTGTGCCTCTGTGTTCTTCTCTGTATTCTTATGAAGTGAGTAGTAAAAGATCCTGATGGTAGATTTTAATTATTGTTTTTTTTAAATAAGATGTCTAAATTAATTGCATTAATTATTAACATGGCATTTAAAATTATTATATATATGAATGTGTGTGTGTGTGTGTGTGTGTGTGTGTATTTGTATTGGGAAGCCTTTAAGCATGGTTTTTTTTTTTTTTTTTCATCTGTTGGGAGAGAAAAATAATAAATGTCAAGAGAACGAGTGAAGAGATCAATGGTATCTAAGATGGTAAAACCTTGGAGTCAACACATTAGTGAACTTCAGCTGCTTTTTGCATATGTTTCTTCATTACCATTGGGAACATAATCTTTTGATCATTGTTAAAGTGATGCTGTCTGTAAAACTTAAGATTTTGACAATAAGAACTGCTTCTCAGTGTGGGAAGCTTGTTGAATTTTCATAAAAGCAGATACCATAACCTTCTCTTGGAGAAAGGTATTTTTTAAGACATCTGACATATCTTAAAGGAACATTAGATACTTTTGTTTATATCAGTAAAAGAATCATTGTATTATGTTTATATATGAAACTGCAGATAGAAGATCTGGGCTTTATTTGTGAAAGAAGTTGTCCTATATAATTAATTTTAAAATAATTAATAGACATTTTTTTTTTTTGGTAAGAGCAGTTTTAGGTTCTCAGCAAAATTGAGTGTAAAGTACAGAGAGTTTCCCTTTCCAACCTTCTTCATTATCAACATCCCCCACTTGAGTGGTATGTTTGTTGTAATCAGTAAACCAACATTTACCCATCATCATGAACCAATGTCCTTATTTTAAGTTCAGGTACACTTTTAGTGTGGCACATTCTTTGGATTTTGACAGTTGTATAATACATGTGTTTACTCTTCTATTATCATATGGAATGGTTTTATTGCGCTAAGTCCCTTATTCTCTGCCTTGTCATCTTCCTTCTCATCTACTTTGAAATTCCTGGTATCCTTATTGTCTTCATCATTTGTTCTTTTCCAGAAGGTCATGTAGTTGAAATATCATACATCATGTAGCCTATTCAGAGAGATTTTTTTCACCTAGCAATATGGATTCCTCTATGTCTCTTTTGTCACTTAATACCACTCCCCGCCCCCCCCCCCATACTAAAAACTTTTCCACCGAATGGATGAAGTACAGTTTGTTTATACAGAATCCTTTTGGTGCACATTTTGGCTACCTTCAAGTTTTGGCAGTTCTGAGTAAAGCTACCATAAACCTCTGTCTGAAAATTTTTGTGTAGATCTAAGTTTTCAACTCATTTCGATAAATACCAAGGAACACAACTGGTGAGTTTTATTGTTTGAGTATGTTTAATTTTGTAAGGAACTCAAAAACTGTCATCCAAAGTGATTGCATCAGTTTGAAGTTTCATCAAAAATGCATACAAGTTCCTATTGTTCCACATTGGATTCAATTTTTGGAGTTATCAATATTTTGAAGTTTAAGTGTTTTAATAAGTACTTATTGATATTTCATTGTTTTCATTTGCAATTCTGATGACATATGATGGTTGTGCCTCTTTTCATATGCATGTTTATCATATGTCTATCTTTGTTTGGTGTCTAATAATTTTTTTTTGCCCCTTTTTAATTGGTTGGCTCCTTATTATTTAATTTTAAGAATCTTTATATAATTTTGATAATGCCTTTAATTAGATACATCTTATGCAGATATGTTCTCTAGTCTACGGCTTGTTTTATTCTCTTGGCAGTGTCCTTTGCAGAGTTTTTAATTTTAATAAAGTTCAACCTACCAATTTCTATTAAATGTTAGGTAGTATGTCATGTCACTTTTCAAAATAAATACATTATTGGTAATCATTTTAGTAACATTTGTATGCAATAACAAGGACACAATGGGAGGAAATAAAATAGTAATATTTCCATTAAAAAACTATACTTATATAAAGTAGCTCATTTTATAAGTTCATATTGACTATTTAATTTTCATGATAAAATTTTATATATTCAAATATCAAATGTAATTTAAATATCATTATGAAAAAGCCTCTGTTAATTTTCTTAAATAACATTGTTTAGTATGAGAAATCAAAATAGCTCATCTTACTTTTTGTTGGAAACGTGCTTATTAGTATTAATGAATAACTACTTGTCTAAAGTTTTCCATGGTGTAAATCAATGTATAAACACTTTAGTGTGTGAAACAAATTGAACTAGAATGCTAATTAAATACATGGCACATTGTTTTACCTTAAAGGTTAGTTCAGGAGAAAGGGCTACCAGTACTATAAGGCAGTGTGTATGAAGTACAGTGAGGGTTGCAGAGCCTTACACTCAGTACAGAGTACAATTGGTGACTGTAACCTAAGGTCATCACACACCTAGTTCTACAGTTATATCTTTAGCCTTGTATGTCAGAAACACAGTAAATATACATAAAATCCTTAGAAAATTATTGTGATTATCAGCCATGAGCAATTGTATTTATTGTTTTTTTCATTACTGGCGATTGAAACCACAGATACTCTGCCACTGAGCTATATTTCCAGCTCTTTTTATGTTTTATTTTGAGGTAGGGTCCTACTAGGTTGCCAAGCCTAGACTCAAACTTAAAATCCTCCTGCCTCAACCTCCCCAGTTGCTGGGATTATGTTGTATGTTACTATACCTGGTTATGATATGGTTTTTAAAATATCAACTTTATTCAGATCTAATTTACTTACAACTACCCATTTTAAGTGGATAGTGTGATTGATGCATTTTGACAAAAACATACAGCTGTGTAACCTTCTATAGAATTACGATTTGGAACATTGTTATCACCCTAGAAGTTCCCTCTTGTCTTCTTGAAGTCAACCCTCCTATCTCTGCCTCTAGACAATTGTTGATCTGCTTTCCATAGTATAGATTGGTTTGCATTTTCTAGAATTCTTAGGAGTGTATTGTACTTAATGCAGAAGGTATGTTCTTGAAAAATCGATGGTAAATTTAATTTTGTAAAATTGAACTATATGTTTTATTATATTAAAATTTCTGAGATGCTCAAATAACATCCAGTTGCTATTATTCCTAACAATTTTGGCTTTAGGTTTTTCTGCTATAATAATTTAAATCTGTATTGCATGTCACCTAATGTATAAAGCCAACTCCTGGCACATTATTTTGTAAAGCAAGGTAATCTTTGTTAGTTATCTGCCTCCATGTTTTTGTAAGTTGATAAACAATTAAGGAATAAAAGTCTACAAATCCTATTGTGTCCTTCCATTTTCTATAGAGTTGTTAGTGGACAGTTTAACCTCACTCTGTAAAAGCCCTTTTGCCTTGTCTTCTGCCCTTCTCTTCAAACCTCTGGGGACAGGAGAGTGAGGGAGGATAAAATAGCTCTTTACTTCATAGCCTGTCCTCTGTGACTCCTTTTACTCATGCCTGGTCTATTCGAAAAGCATGCTGAAAAGTAGCTGTTGATCTCATGGATAAAATTGCCCCACCAAGATGAAATGTTAGAGTCCTTTTATGTTTTTCTTTTTTATCATATGTACTGAATGTTTACATTTTTAACTGAATGTTAAGAAAAAGAGTTAAGAATCCTTTGCACACAAGAATAATGAAGTTTTCTGAATATGCCCGGAAACTTCTGGTTCTAGACTTTGTGCTGCTTAATTTATTTGTCACTTTTGAATTAGTTCTAAATAAAAGCCAAACATTATAAAATTCATATTTGCTCTACTAAACATATAAATTTTGATTTCCTTGGAAATCCAATCTCACGCAATAAACAATCCTAATTTTAATGTATTTATGGTAAAACTGTGGGTAAGTAATATTTTATGAACCAAATCCTTAAGTAAATGGGATTTTTGCTTGATAAATGTGGAACTGTCAAGAAATTCTGAAGATCTACATTTAAACATTGCCTTACTGAAGTCTTCAGACAAAAGGCAAAATGTTTCACCGTCACTTTGACAGAAAACGTGTGTGAGATGGGACTAAAGAACAATCTGATGAGAACAACCAACCAAAGAATTTATGTTTTAAATGATTATTACCTTCTCAAAATTATTCACTACATTTTTTAAAAAAAGGTTTTATAGAATTCTTTGCTAGACTTTTAGAATTCCCTTCTTCTGGGGGATTGTCTTTAGAAGCCCAAGAATTTCTCATTTAGCCTGTACTGGCACTCCACAATTTAAGATGGGCATACAACTCAGTGGATCCATGGAAAGTTGAAACTACCATAAATTGAAGAGGCATTTGATACACCTAAGCTGCTGGACATCATAGGTCAGCTACACAGTACACTGTAGGGTGTGATTATTTCCCCTGTGATAGCAAGGCTGACGGGGAGTTGTGGCTCCATATTATTGCTCTGCATCACCTGAGTATTGCACTGCATGGTACTAGCCTGGGTATAGCTCCTGGAGCTATATTTAAAGTACAGTTTCTCCTGAATTCATATTGATTTGCACCATTGAGAAATTCTATGTCAGCAAATCATAAATTCAACCATTGTAGATTGGGATTGTCTGGACTGTGGTAGATTAGACCTGATCCTCTCTTCTGCAGGTTAATCAAATGCAGACTCAGATATTTAAATAATTACTTTTGTTGCAAAGAAGATGGCATTGATATCCTAATAGTTGCATATACAGTAATTATGTCTTGGATGTCATGGGGTGATACTATTTCAATAGGCCAAAACTCATGAATTGTGTTATAAATTTTTAATGTTTTTTTTTCTGTTTCCAAAGTTACTCTTTACTTTAGAAAGTATTGAAAACTTGAGAAGTGCAAAGAGACCAAGGAAAAATTCTGATATCACCATTATTATTTTTATTTGCAGTTTTTTTTCTTTAGCTGTTTTTAACTTGTCATTTTTCATTTTATAATAAGGACAATTCTCTATGTCACTAAATATTTTTTCGGCAATGTCATTTTAAATGATAGAATGTGATTTGTAATGTGACATATTTAAACAGTAATTCATTTGTTTATTTGCTTTTTTTTAGATATACATGACAATAAAGTGTATTTAAAATTTTTTTTTGTAGTTGTAGCTGAATAGAATGTCTTTTTTTATTTGTTTATTTTTATGTGGTGCTAAGGATTGAATCCAGTGTGTCGCACATGCTAGGCAAGTGCTCTGCTACTGAGCCCCATCTCCAGTCACAGTAAAGTGTATTTGACATATACATACACGGAGTATAACTTATTCTAACTAGGATGCTATTCTTGTGGTTGTACATGATGTGGAGTTTAACTGGTGGTGTATTCATATATGGACATAGGAAAGTGAAACAATAATAATTTATTGAACATTTAGATGTTTTTTCTTTTTCCTACTATAAAAACACTGAGCAACATATTTGTGAATGTGGCTGATTCTTTTAATTCTTATTTTGTCAAGGTAGTACATTCACTTAGTTTAAAACTATTAATAGTTGTTAAAGGTCTACTAGAAAATACAGTGATTCCTTGCCTACTCTTTCTAGTCATTTTTTTTTAAACTTTTTATCTGTTCTTCTGGTTATTATATATTTCTATCATGTTTAATTTTGTAGTCTCACATTGCTCTCTTCATTTATTTTAGACATTGTCCATTAACTTTATATTTTGGTCTTTGCGGATTTTATACTTTTACATTACCATCTCTACTGCTCCTATGTCCAAAATAGTTAGATTATCACGTTAGACCAATTTGTGGTGTGGCAGAATGATACTATGTAGCTCTTTTCATAGTTGACCATTGAAATGTACTCTGCTGAAAAATTTGCTCCTGACTTTTTGTTTTTCATGAAGTTAATAATTACCTTGTATTTCATTTGCTTGGTTTCTGGGTCTCACATAATAATTTTCTGTACATTTTATGGGTTTCTTCTTATAATTTTCTATAAAGAGAGTTACATATAATAATTTATCTGTTTGCATTTTTTTTCTTGAAGACAGTCTTCCAGGAACCTTCCATCCCATTCTCCTTTCATGTCATTCTCTAGACCTGCTCTCTTCCTGCTATTTTTCCTTTGCTGTTAACCTGGGAATTCTGTTGTCTTTTCTTGAATCTCCTGTTGTATCTCCATTCTGTAGTATTTCTGTGAGAAAGATTATGTGAGATAAAATATCTTTATTGAATAATTTCCTCATTTAGTTGATAATTTGCCTGAATAATTAAATTCTAAATTGGAAGTAATTTTCCTTAAGAAATTTTAAGGGTGTGCTCCATTGTAGAGTATGGTTGTTTTCCCCTGTGATCACGTGACTGACTGGGAGCTGTGACTTGCTGCCACCTTGCAACATCACCAGAGTTAGCAGGTTACTAGCCTGCATAAAAATCCAAATTCAAAAGTTTTTATTGTTATTGCAAAGTCCAAAGCATTTTTGATCCCTGATCAACTGCATAAGAAAAATAAGTAGAAGAGGAATGTTGGGTATAATGGTATGATATTTTAAAGTCTTAAGGTGGAGAAGGTGAAAAAAGGGATTGAAGGCAGAAAGACTGATAGGCTAGGTAATCAGCAGATTGTCCACTATGTTTAGAGAATAAAGGCAGCTAAGTCCATGTGAGGAGAACATTCATGCAGTTGGAACACAGTAAATTGAGGTTCCATAATGGAGGCCCCAGGCCTGGAACTTTGAATTTGTTTTGTAAGCACTATTTTAACCCAGCTATCATCAGTTATATGAAGCATTCCTTGACTTATGGAAGGTTAAATGAAATGATGTTTGGTTCATCCTCCGCTAGTACTTTGCATGTGTCTTTGTGATTGCATGTGTGTTCGTGTGCACACGTGTATACTTTTATGTATGTGAGTATCTCCCTTATAATTAGACTAGGTCCTCGGGGTATGGAATAGTGACATAATTATGCATATTAAAGCACAGAAGATCAGTCCTTAACATATGTAGGGGTTGGGATGACATTGAAAATTGGAGAATGGCTAGTAGGAAGGAATTAAAGGACAAGAGAACAGAAAGTCATTCATTGCATTGTTCAGATTTGAAGAAATGAGCCTCTGATGAATTAGTCTACTGAGACTGGGAGGGATACTGTTTTAAACAGTTACATTCTGATTATTCCCATGAGGCTAAAATTTCAGTATTACAAATAAGGGATTTTCACTGAGGTGAATGATTTCTTAGAAAAAGTAAAGAGTTACTTAAAGGTTTTGCTTATGAGTTTGTTTATTGATAGATCACTCAAAAACTTGGACATTTAAAAATATATTTAAAAAGACACACCATATAACACATCACATATTTTTAAAATAACATGCTAGTCCTCAGTCTTTATTTTCTAGGAAACTTTTAGATTGGGTAATGCTCTACCAAGAATGGACAAATAAATGTCTGTAGGAAGATTTCATGATGCTTATTATAATTTATTAATCATTTTGTGTATGCCAATCCTTGTGCCAAATAAGTAAGGGACATTGTCTCATTTAGCAGCACTCATGAGAGGGTCAGTTTCGTTTATCTTTAGATGAGGTAATTGAAACAGAGAGTTTCCATTTTTTTTGCGTTAGTTTATTAGGTAGTAGGTAGCAGAACAGTTATGCTTGTCTCTAGTTTGTGTGTCTCTTCATCATTAAGCATAGTTCTTTCCAAGTACTGTGGGAAAGATCTTAAAGAATATTAATCCTGCAGGTGACATCACATATGAATACTGTATCTCACCTGCCCTATCATCATATGTTCATGTTGTTTTCAATTTCTTATAGTGGATAATTTCTCAGCATTATTTTTTTGAGGAGGTGCTTATAAAATTGGATATGTAGCACTGGCTACTATACTTTCATAAAGGAAGAATAATGATCCATTATGAGATTATCACTGTTATATTTTTTGTTTCCTGTTTAGAGAGTAAGTGTTTTCTTGGAGAAACTTTCAGTATTTATTAAGACAACATTACTATCCTTGTATAATGTGTGTGACTGATATAGTTTTATGTTAAATTTACTTTTTATACTGTCTCATACTATTCTTTCACAAACCATATGAAGCTTCCCAACTGCTATTTCTTCTTAGTGGTAACTTTAAGAAGTCACATGTTTCTTCCTGAGCACCCAACCGTTCGGTTTTCTGTCAGATGTTTAGCAGGGCTTCAGCAAGTTGTTTTATAGTGAATGTCTTCAAGAGGCAACTTATGAGGCAGAGCGCTGCAGAGAGACACCTGTAGAGATCAGCACACCTGCCCTCCAGCAAAAGACAGTAATTAGTTGCTCATACTCCCTTGCAAACTTCCCCAGTGTTGTTGCACATGAAACACACAGATCACAGCAATGCTGTCATGAGCTCTGCACTGTTGGAGTTGTTTATGCCCATTCAATTTTTAATGTTCCTATAAGACATTTTGATGGGAACCCTGAGCCCAAAGGGATTTGCATGCTTGATCAAACTTGTGATGATTTAAATATAGAAATAAAGAGAAACCTTTGGACTACTTTGACTGTTAACTTTTAGGGCAGCGTTAGTGGAAAACATTAACATGATACTTGAGGCAAAGATGTGTTTGATCAACCTTCACAACATTTTGTTTCTTGACAGCAGGTATAGCTGCAGTAAATCCAAACAAATCCTTTAATACTTATAGGTCCAAGTGCTTGTGAATATTTGGATGGCATGGTCTGCATATTTTAAAAGATGATTTTTATACCAACCAATATTATTGAAATTGAATCAATGTCAAATACCAAATTTGTAGTCCTTCTACATCATGTACTGCTTATAGTATTCAAGGGAGATGACAGGTGATTGAATTTTAGTATAGTAGTAGTACATATGAATTGGTTATTTTGGGGCAAATCAATTTATTACTTGAGGAATTTGGGAGTCTTTTTATATTACTGTTTCAATTTTAACACTCTGTGTGGCCTAGATAGATACCATGTGGGATAAATACTAGTTCTTTACTAGGTGACTTTTCAAGTTGTTTTTAACCGTAGGATTCATTCTTTGATTACATTTGAATGTAATTAATATACAGCTTCATGAAAGGTACTTTATTGTTTCTTAAATATTTAGTTTGCAAAAATGCTACCATTCCTAATATCATAACAAGTTCAGTTCTCTCTTATTCCAAGAAAAAAATGACCCCAGCGCCTCATCATTCAAACATAGTCTGGTAGATATACATGCTTCTTAAATTGGTTCTCAGAGACAAATTGGTCTTATGGAATTGTCAGATTATAGTAGAACTAAAGAAGATGTTATACAGCATCAGACTGTCACTGACAGAGCTGGAAAACTTCGATGCTAATGAATTCAGTCGTCTCATTGTGCTTCACAATTTTCCCTCATTAATACATAGGTAGAATTTTCCAGTGGGTTTCTGAACATAGTTATTCATTAGCACTTCAGTGAAAAATGGAATGAATGATGTGAATGTTAAAAAGCTTACCTCTACATTTTATGTTTTCCTGCCCTATTTAGCTATATTAAAGCCTAAATGTGGATGATCTGGGATGCTTCACTTGAGGGCTGATCATTATGGTGCTAGCAAAACAGTAGTAAAACGTCTCTTTCATACAGGTTGATTAAGGAATTTCACAAAAGTCATTCAATAAGAATTGTTGTTTCTGTCATGGTTTTTGGAATTCTTAATAACTTAATGGTGCACATTTGACAGTCTGTTTTTTATATAAACTTTGTCCACATGCCCTGGTTTGTGTATCTCTTCATCATTAAGCATAGATAGTCCTTTCCAAGTACTGTGGGAAAGTTCTTAAGAAATATTGATTGTATTAGTGAAGGACTGAAAATAATATGAAGTGAATGTGAATAGCTTAATGCTATGGTTAAAAAGTGGATCATATTTAACACTTAAGTAACAGAAACAGCTTTATCTCTTGTCTATTTTTTTCAGTATTACCTTATTTATTTTTTTCTAGAATAAGTTCCTATAATTTGATTTTTAACATTTTTCTTCTATTGGTGCCTCAAAAATATTCTGTAAAAATATTCTGTAAAAAACACTTTATTTTATTACCAAAGATAAATTCTGTTGAGTCACAATCTGGATTCATTTAGCTACATAGCTTTATTGTCTAGTATTCTGTACCCATTGTTTCTCCACCTGTGTAGAATAGACAGTCATATTTCCTCCCGGAGTCATGTCTTGGTCTCTCAGCTCCACTCTTATAAATTCCTGAATTACTTCTGTTTTAGACCCATCAGTTGAGAAGTAAATCATGTGTGTCTCTATTTTTGGAAAATACATGTTTCTCCCACTAGCTCATAACTGCATTATCATTTCTCTTTTGTTTTTAGATTTCAGTCCTTTCCTTTCTGGGCTATGGGTGAATGCTAAGTACTCTGTGTTCACATTGCACTCTGTGATACTGTAAATAATGTGCACTCTAAGTAATCTCCAGCTTTCCAGTAGGAAAAAAAAGCTTCTTTTTGAAGAAAGTGAGAAGGGAAGACAGACAGAAAGACAGGCAAAATGGAAGACAAAAATGAAAGAAGAAAGAAAGGAAGGAGAGACCAGTAAGAGTATTGGGGATGGGGGAAGGAAATTTTGAAATTTTAAAAACTTGCGTTTAAAGTTTGATTCCACTTACTAGGGTACCAAGGATTGAACTCAGGGGTGCTAGATCACTGAGCCCCATCCCCAGCCCTATTTTGTATTTTATTTAGAGACAGGGTCTCACTGAGTTGCTTTGTGCCTTGCTTTTGCTGAGTCTGGCTTTGAATTGGGATCTTCCTGCCTCAGTCTCTGGAGCCACTGAGCCAGGCTAGAATTTGCATTTTTTAACAAGTTCTCAGATGGTGCTGCTGCTGCTGCTGGTCCAGAGACCACACTTTGAGAACCAGTAATGTATAGTGTGTTTCTCAACTTCTCAACCCTAGTTCTATATCTGAAGAGCTTCTAAAAATTACTGACGAAACCAGAACCTTTGTTCTGGTACCTGAGTGTCAGGTTTTTTTGTTTTGGTTTGTTTTCTTTTTTTAGTTTTAAGCTCTCTGGGTGGTTCTATTGTGTAGCTAAAGGTAGAAAGCAGCACTCTGCCTAAAACTAGGCTCAAGCTGGGTACTAAGCAGAGCAGCTGAACCTGAGCTCTCCAGGATTCTCAGTGAAGTAAGGCTGTAGTAGTGTCCCTTTTTTTGTGCTGTCATTTTTAAAACAATTGCTTCCGCCTAGACTTCTTTTATTATCCTACCTGTTCTAATTGTTCATGTGTGTTGCTTGTATTTCTACATCCGTCTTCATCCTCAAACAGTGTGCCTTCCTCAACATCTAGGGTGAATTTTATGTTAATATTTGGCAGAAACAACTACTTGACAAGAGTGGATTTGAAGTATAAGGTAAATAAAGAAATATATCTAATTTAAACAATCACATTAACAAGTTAATGTACTTTTAGAGTTATGACTGTGAATTTGTTCCTTTTTCCCTGAGAATTTCTTAGAAATTTTATGTTTTGTTTTAGGGAACTCAATTGTTGTGCACCCAGGAGTATATAAGTTAAAAAGTACTAGATTAATTAATTAAAGGAGTCACTTCTGCTATTTGAGTCTATCAATAAATGTATATAAAGCAAGGCATTTGAGTCTGTCAATAAATATATACAAACCAATCATTTACTGGATAAGAGTGAGCAAAATATCACATAATTTCATTAACCTTTAAGGAATGAAATTATAAATCTCTATGTAAATGATTAAGGTTATCATTGGTTATCACCCTTTATTGATACTTACACACTGTTAATTCTTCTTTGACCAGCTAAGTCTTATTAAAACTTATGACTGATGAACTTTTATTAAAAGGTTTGAAATTTACCAGTTGAAAAACTCTTGCTTCACACTGTCACCTTTAATTTTAACAAAGCCTGTTAAACAGTATTGTGCAAAGGGAAAAAGTCAGTATTTGTTTCCTTAAAAAATAATAAATTGTAATTCATTTTAAATCATGCTAGAGGTGAGCAATTGCTGTATACTACTAGATCTTTTGATAGTTGTTTCTTTAAAATGCAAATTTTAGGTTTACAAAGATTTAGTGCTTTTATTTAAGAAATTTGCCTAGAGGCTAGAATGGTAGGCTTTAGGGAGATATCTAGTTTGGTGTGAAATAAATAGTTGTTAAAGGATCACATGAATAGGGTCCCAAAAGATGAAGTAGAGAGCTAAGACCGATTGAGGAAAACTGATTGTACTTCATTTCATTTGGCTAAAAATATCACTGAATTAAAAATGAAGATAATCAACAATGTCAGTACAATGCAAATCAATGAAAATAAATCATTTTCTGTGGATTTTGTGGAAAGTTTTGACATGGGAGACCTTTAAAGGTAAGGAATATATATATATATATATTAATATATAGTAATATATTCCTAACAAAACAAGCTTGGCTCATCTTTAAAAGTCAGCTTCATCTCACAGCTTTGGAAGGGAAGGTCCTCTCTTGCTCAAGCAGGAAAGAGTAGGACACCCTTCTGGCCAGTAAGTCATTCAGCAACATCACTTATAGTCATCAAGGTGACAGATGACCCTTATATTCCAAGGAAAAGAACTCAGGTTGCTATCTTGGGTTGGCAACTTTAGGTATTTTAAGTTTGCAAGCATTAAGCAAATAACTTAATTGTTAAGACTGTAGCTTTAGGGAAGTTTTGTTTTAAGAGGTCAAACACCAGCTTTGCAACATAGCTCTTCTTACCTCTTTGACTTCTAAAGAGATTTATTTTTCCTAAATAACATGATTTTTTGAAATATAGTTTTATATTGATAGTTTATTGAACTAATTGACTGTTTAAGTGTTTATATATGTGTTTTTGGTTATCTTTCAGCACTTTGATGCTGAGATAGACCATTTGAACAGCATTACCCAGTATCTGAGATGGCCTCTGTGTGCATGTCTCTGTTTCTGTCTTTGGTGGTAGAGGTGCAGAGGACTGAGGTAACAATGGTGCATCTTTGTGGTATGCCAGTCTCTTTTATCCAGGCTGAAAGTCCTTAATCTTGTTAACATCTAAGACTCCTTTATGTATGTAATAATAATATATTTGCACAATTTTTACTATTCAACAGCATCTTATTTATTTTTATTTTTGGACTTTATTAAAAAAAATTTAAAACATCATGTTCACTTGGTTTAAATTCAAAAAGTATAAAAGTTTTTACTGCTAAAAGTTTATGAGTCTTCCATTCTATACCCTAGTATCTTGACTCTCACTTCTTTTATGTTCTTACATTTAGTTTTGTCAGTTGTTTTGGTGTATCCTTTTTTTAAATGTAATTTTTTCATTTATATATGACAGCAGAATGCATTACAATTCTTATTACATATATAGTAAACAATTTTCATATCTCTGGTTGTATACATAGTATATTCACATATAATTTGTATCTTGTGTCTTCATACCTGTACTTTGGATAATAATGATCATCACATTCCCCCATCATTAATTAACCCATGCCCCCTCCCTTTCCCTCCAACCCTCTGCCCTATCTAGAGTTCTTCTATTCCTTCCATGCTCCTCTCCCTATCCCTCTATGAATCAGCCTCCTTATATCAAAGAAAACATTTGACATTTGGTTTTTTTTGGGATTGGCTAACTTCACTTAGCATTATCTTCCCTACCTCCATCCATTTACCTGCCAATGCCATGATTTTATTCTCTTTTATTGCTGAGTAATATTCCATTGTGTGTATATGCCACATTTAAAAAAAATCCATTCATCTGCTGAAGGGCATCTAGGTTGGATCCACAGTTTAGCTATTGTGAATTGTGCTGCTATAAACATTGATGTGGCTGTGTCCCTGTAGTATGCTGTTCTTAAGTCCTTTGGGTATAGACCGAGGAGAGGGAAGCTGGGTCAAATAGTGGTTCCATTCCCAATTTTCCAAGAAATCTCCATACTGCTTTCCATATTGGCTGCACCAATTTGCAGTCCCACCAGCAGTATATTAGTGTACCTTTTTCCCCACATCCTCGCCAACTTTTATTGTTTGTCTTCATAATAGCTGCTATTCTGACTGGAATGAGATGAAATCTTACAGTGGTTTTGATTTGTATTTCTCTAATTGCTAGTGATGATGAACATTTTTTCATGTATTTGTTAATTGATTGTACATCATCTTCTGAGAAGTGTCTGTTCAGGTCCTTGGCCCATTTATTGATTGGGTTATTTGTGTTTTTGGCGTTTAGCTTTTTGAATTCTTTATAAACCCTAGTGATTAGAGTTCTATCTGATGTGTGAGAGGTAAAGATTTGCTCCCAAGATGCAGGCTCTCTGTTCACCTCATAGATTGTTTCTTTTGCTGAGAAGAAGCTTTTTAGTTTGAGTTGGTGTATCCTTTTACAGATATGCATGCATATACAATCAATGTTTTTTTTGTCTTTGCCCAAGCATTTATTTATATATTGACCTTGTGAATGTTGTTTTTTGGAATATTTTTTAAAATGCCAAGTTTCATTTAAAATATCAAAGGTAGTATAGTCCTATCATTAGGGTACAAATTATTTCTGTAAGTTTTTTAAAATATTGAAATTAGTTCAAGAATTAACCCCCATGTCCTACCACCCATACAACTTTGTGAAGAAGCAGTATATGGGGATCTTCTGAAGGTTCCATGGATATGGATCAAGGTCCCACATTTCTCTGCTCTCTCAGGGGGCACATTGTGTTCTGAGGCCCTTCCACTTCTCTGTCCATAGTTATGTTTTTTGTTCATGAGGAGTTATCTTTTGAACATCTTAGGCTCACAGAAGGCTCTTTTGTGTTCTGTAGATGATTTCATTCGTGTACCCTCCTCCTTTTATATAGTTTTGCTTCTGAATTTCAATTTTCTATGAGTTTTTATATTTGTATTCATACTTGGAAGAAGCTGTATTTTACTTTTTGTGTTGCTGGGATTAAACTCCAGTTCCTTGTGCATGTTAGGCAAACGCCCTACTGCTGGCTTACATCTTCAGTCCTGGAAACTTTGTTTAATCTGATTTTTTCTAGTCCTAGTTGAGTAGATAAGTGCAATAATACTGGGAACCATTTGAAGCTGGCTGTTCTTTTGAATTACACTTCTATCCAGTGGTGGTTGAGAGGATGAAATTTGGAACAAGGCTGCCCGGTGTGAGGTCTTGCTCTGTTGCTTACTGAGAATATGGCCTGGACAAGTTGCTTAACCCTTTTAGTTTCTGCTTTTAGTTTCCTACGTTGTTAAGTAGGAAGATAACAATATTATCTACTTCAGAGGTGTGCTATTATATTATGTAATATCCTCATGTAACACATATCAAATGTTTGCTACTTGTATTTTTATATGTTTGTGATTTTATTAGACCTTTGCAGGATATGATTTAGTATTTTGACATTATAATTTTCAGCATTTTTGTATTTGGTTAAAGCAGTTATTTAACTCTGGATTCCAGGACATAACCTTCTTATTTTAACAGTAACTACAAATCTGTCCATAAACTGTTTGGATTAAATAGTAGGTTTCTATACTATAGTATAGAAAAGTCTTTTTTCCCCTCATTTTCTTAACCTTATTGTTTGTGAATACTGTTTCCTAACTTCTGTATTCTTTTTTTTATGTGTAGAGCAGTATGATTTCATAGAATGATAATGGAAATCACATACCTAAAAAAAGTTTTAGTAGCCACTTTAAAAAGTAAAAAGAAATGTGCTTAATTCATTTTACCAATGTAGTTTAACACAGTGTATAAACTATTATTTTAACAGTATAAAATGATTCAGATATTTCTCATTCTTATTTTTTTGCATTGTCTTTAAAACCCTGTATATTTTCCATTTATGGTACCTTTCAATTAAGTGTAGCCGTATTTCAAGTGCTCAATAAGCACACCTGGCTAGTGGTATTGGATAGCAGTTATAGAGTCTGAACTTCTTTTAAAGTTGTCTTTTTACTTGGCGAGAGTTTTATAATACTGTACAACAACTGATAAAGTGAGATGTACAAATAGGTAGATAGAAATGATTAGCTTATAGTCTTGAAGGAACCAGAGGAGAGGTTTGTATTGGGTGTGATCAATGAATATATAGATTTAATTGAAGTTCTGAAGTGAGGAAGCAGGATGAAACCCTAAGACCTCAAAGAGTAAAGCCTTGGAAAATTCCTAGAAAAGGAGACTGTTGTAAAACAGCGAAAACCCATCAGCTGGAGGAGAACTGTAAGGCAGTGGTGCAGTGGAAACCAGCAGGAGGTATTTTCAAAGAGACAGGTTAGTAGAAGTGCCCCATGCCATAGTACATTGCAGAATGAAAGTGCACAACTGGTTGGTTTTGTCCAACCTTAGTAGCTATTTCAGTAAAGACAGGAAAATCAAGATGTGTTATTGAATGGAAGTTGAAGTAAAGACAATGAACATCCATTATTGTTTTTGGAAGCTTGATAGGGATAGTTGGTAATAAGTATATTATTGGCAGAGGAGAAGGAGCCAGTGAAGAGGACAAGATTGGAGATAGAAGGTAAAGAAGGAAAATGATGGACAAAATTCCTAGAAATGGCATGAATAAATAGGATTCAGTACACAGGTAAGGGGGTTCAGTAGTGTTAAAAAAGAGGGACAATCATGAGACAGGAGTTTAGATGTTATGAAATGGGAGAATATATATGATAGAGTGGGTTCTCAGTTGCAGGTAACAACTAGTTTGAGTTGCAGATAGCTAGGTGTTTAAACATACTCAGATATGTTACATGCTTCTTAATTTCTAGAAGTGCTACAGAACCAAACTTGACTGTTAATAGCTAGGAATAGCCCAAGCCAAGATAAACACACCATGATACTATTTTAGGAGACACTCATTGCTGTTTGCTAGGAATCTCAAAAATACAAAATGTTTTCACCCAAGATGTGATCTTGTAGTTGGCCACAACCTTTATTTTGGTTCACTTCTGTTTTGTAAATCTTGTATGGCTTTGGTTGAACCTGGGTTCCCTGTGGAAGAATGAGTTGAACATGTAGTTTTTAGTTTTTAGTTTTTCTCCTTAAATAAGGAGGTTAGTGCATGCTGGAAAGGGACTAAAGTACTACTCTGGTTCAATTTCTTGTTCTTTCATAAGTGATAGTAAAGTTGTAAGTCAGGGAGACAGTCATTTGAAGGGGTAACTAACCTGGAAGGTCTGCTTAGAAAATGGCTTACTTATATGGCTCTTAAGTTGATTTTGGCTATTTGGCAAGAGGCATTTGTACCTTTCCTGAGTGCCCTCACAAGATAGCAACTGGCAGCTGACTTCTTCCAAAATGAGTGATCCAGGACAGCAAAGAGGAAACTGCAGCATGGTTTTAGGACAGACACCATGGATTCCACTGTGTTCTTCTGGTCACTCACACCAACCCTAATGTGGGATATGGGACAATGTATACAAAGGCATGTATTCCCTAGAGGTGAGGATTATTGGGGTCCTTTTGGGCAACCTTACACCCTCTTTCTTTGGCAGAAGTTAATCAGATTCATCTGTAGGAACAAAAACCAAAATTCTTTTAATTGAATGGAATTTGGTGAAAATTTAGATAGAATGTGGTTCTTTGTGTTAAGGGTACAAAGTATGTAGTGTCATCAGCCAGTTTATTTTATTTTGTTTAATTAAAAACATTTTTATTGTGCATTATAACTATGCATAATAGTTGGATTCATTGTGACAAACTTGTTCGTGTATATTGCATAAAATGTCAATTTAATTCCCTAGTGGCTCCCATTTCCCTCTACTCCTCCCTCCCCCTGTTCCCCTTTCCCTACTCCATTGGTCTCCCTTCTATTTTCATGGGATCACTACTCCCCACTCCTTTTTTTCCCTTTTTTATTCTCTAGTTTCCACATATTACAAGAAACATATGACCTTTTTTTTTTTTTTTTTGGTAAGTGCTGTGCAATGACATATTCTCAGGCTGTTTTTTTTTTAAATTTTTTTTTAGCTGTAGTTGGACACAATACCTTCATTTTATGTATTTTATGTGGTGCTGAAGATCGAACCCAGAGCCTCACATTTGCTAGGCGAGCGCTCTACCGCTGAGCCACAACCCCAGCCCCTCAGGCTTATCCTCTACGGGTAGAATGTATCAGAAAATCATCACTCATTCTAGGTGTGTGTATTTTGGAGTGTGCAGACAATGAAGTTGTAATACTTTGCTTCCATAGTTCTTATTCTGTTCTTACTTCTGAAATGCAGATGTCTGAGTAGCTGTCGCCATGGTTCTTTCATGGTCTCAATTGTCTAAGACCCTGACTGACTTTGAGAATTGGAGTGAAGATCTCTGTGACTTAATAGATTGTATATATAGGTCATTCTCTCATGCTTTGATCACATTTTCTTGTTTATTTCTTTCATATCATGTGTCACAAATTGGAATGATATTGCTGCTGTACTTGTTTGTCTTCTGGCATCCTTCTGCTGTTCCCCAAAATTAAGCTCCAGCAGGGCAGGGTTTTGTTTGGCTTGTTCACTACTGAATTCTCAGCATTGATAGCAGTGCCTGGTAGATGTTCAATATTATTTTGGAAGAAAATGTACTACATGATCATTATTTGAAACACGTCATTTTGAAAAGTAATTTTACCCTCCTCTACTTCATTTTTATCTTTTCAGCTTGCATGTATTTATTTATTTACAACATACCTGCTCCAGGATGTTCTCTGTGGCTATGAATGCTTTCCCATCTTGTTCATAGTTGGTGCCTGGAAATTTCTCCATGGTTTCTTTCTTATACAAGTTATTATGACTTTGTTATTTCTGCTAAAAATTTATTATTTTAAGAGATGTGTTTGGCTAATTCTGTAATTTTGTGCTATGTGAACTGTTTGGGAGCCACATTTCCTTTTGCTTTGATTGGTTCTCTCACTCTTTTTTTTTTTAGCTTTTCATATGGTCCTTTTTTTCCCCCCAGTTCTGACCCTGTGAGCATTGTTATACTATACCTCTGACTTTAATATATGCAGCACATGTTATCTACTATGGGGTATATGGTAACATCTTAGTTATTTTCAAGACTGTACAAGGCCTTTAGGGAACATAGGGCTGTGTGAGTTAAGTAATAGTTTACATCTGATGCGTTGCTTTTCAGAAAGTAGTGTTCCTAAGGTATTTTCCCAAGATCAGCAAGTGTTTGTGTACTTCTGTTTGGGATGAAAACCTCAAACCTGGACTGATTATCCATATGCATTCCAACTCCCCCCTGAGATTTTAAGCAGTTCTCTGCAGAGGTTTTTGACAGTTTTTTGGATTATGGGCCTTCTTGCAAATTTGATAAACTATTGACCTTCTCTCTAGAGACATATCCATTTACCTAAACCCACAAACTTTACGTTCTTCATACAGGAGTACATGGACTTCTGAAAATCATCCATTGACCAAGGTTAAGGACCTTTAATCTGGATTATTATTATTATTATTATTAATTGATTTGGGGAATCCTTGGGAAGACTGAAGAAGCTCTTACTAATTAAAAATAACTATAGAATCACTGAGCACATTTCTATTCTTAGACATTCTTTTCCCATCTTGTAATATCCAAGAGATAGACCAGATAATCCAAGTCAGCTCTTGTCCAGATCAAGATTCAGAATTCAGACTGGATTTATTTTAAGATAACAACTTAATTACGTCCTTTGTGATCTGGCAGATACCTTTGCATTAGGCCTGAAACAACATCTGCAGAGATATTGGTATACCTGGTTTATCAGGTAAGTGAATTTTGTGTAATTTTTGTGTCTCCATCAATTTAGTCCTTTGGCAGTCTGTGACATTTCCTATCATGTGCTGTTTATTGCAATGTGGATCAGTAAGATGATCAAAGTTTCTAAAGAGAAGGAAGCAGTCTTTCGTAAGTTTTACCAGATCACTTCCCTGCTGCTTGAAGTCAGATTTCTTTATTTTTATTTTATCTCATTATTATTTCATATATTCACACTTCTATAGTAGATTAAAATTCCTCACTCCTCTTTTTATGCATATACTTTAGAGGTTGTGGACAGCTCTCATATTTTTTCTTGGTTGTCAGCCAAGTTGTACACATTTAACTCCTTTAATCTTTCTTTGTAGTCAAGTTAGCTTGGCTGCTTTTTCCAGATTCTGCCCCCTCCCAACCCCCCAAATTTCATCTCCACCATTAGCAAAAAGGAAAAAAACAGCAAAAAGCCCATTGCTTGGCTTCTTCTACACCTTTTATTCTTTTTTGATTTCTGGTTTTACCTCCTATTGCTTGTTGAACTAAAGTTCATTGAACCATTGGCAATACATGAACTCCTTGCCTACAACTATCAGTGTCCCATGTAGTAATAGCATCAGCAGTATATCCTAGAGCAAAGAAAAGAAAATGTAAAAGGAGAACACTGAGGAGCAACATAAAGCATTCTTTAATTACACAGAAGATTTAGACATGCCAAACAAAGTAAATAATTGTACCTGAACCCTTTACCACAGCTTTTGTTGTCCCTAAGTATTGAGCATAAGCATAGGCATGAATCTGAATAATAAGAGAAGCATGAATATTGTTTGAAGTTTGGCCACTGCTCTCACTTGGTTTCTTCCCCATGTTCTCACTCCCCTACTGCCTTTTCCAACACTGATCGTGACTTGCTATCAGATTCTGTGGCCCTGAACAAAACTGGGCAGGGGATCATTTTGTGAGAAATTAGATAGGCTCAGGTGGTGAATGCTCCATGCCTCCATGTGTGACATCTGAGGCAAGTGCTTTAGTGTTTGCTATTTCTATAACAGCCATTGGTTTTCTTTTAACAGTTGATTTGATGGAGATTTGCAGGAGGAAAAGACTGGTCGACTTTTAGTGTTATTTATCAGCACTGTATTAGTTGTGTAACTCCTCCCCCCACCTCCACTGATTGGCAGGGAGAAACATACTGTTTTTGTATGATACTGAGCTTAGTGTGAAAATATGCCAGCATGGGATCTGGTCTTGTCACAGTTCATTCTTTCTTTTCATTTGGTGTGTAGAAAATGGACCTCCACTTCTACTTATCTTGTGCATTAGAGAGAAAAAGGTCACACTCTCAGAGATGATAGTTTATTGGTGTTTTTAGTCACCAGATTCAGATAGTATATTTAGTTGAAGGTTGAAATAGCACACACTTGGCTTTCTCATTTGTTTTAGCTTTGCTTCTAGTACAGAATTGAATAGGCTAGAAGAGACGGTTTTTCTGTTTGTATCAATGGCAACTTTCTAGATGATTTGTGGTTTAATCCTTTACACATTCTTTTTTCAGTCATTTACCATGTCTTTCCTTGTGAAGGCATAAGACATTCAGATTCTAATGTTATAATTTTTTCCTCAGATTATTAAATCTGGAGAAATCAGGGTCAGAATAGCAGCTGATTTACTTCCCTTTGTCTTGTGACCTAAAAATTATAATAATTATGTTAGTTCTTCTTCTTTTTATTTTTATTTTTTTGCTGAATTTCATGGGCTACCTTCATACTATCAGATTTTAAATAAGATTATGTGATTGTGAATCATGTATTTCTTGGTCTGGTCTCAGGCCTCTTAAGCAGGTAGCTTTATGACTTGGACGCTTTGTAAATCTGATTTTTAAATAATGTTAATCTTTCACATGGCTCAAACTGTCAACATTTTATACTCAACATTAATTGTATTAGGCAATTGATACATTCTTTACCATAACTCTTGTTTCTTGAGTCTTTTCAAAACCTGTCAAAGAAAACAAAAAGCTAACCTAACTTTAAAGGGGCTAAAAAGAAAAAAATTCCCCCAACCCATACTATATTATTCTTTGTTCTCTATTTGCATCAAAGTGACAATCCCACACTGTCTCAATTGAGGGAGTCTAGCACAAAAATAACAAACAGCCTGGCACTGCTATAGGCTTGCAGCCAAAATGTTTTGTGTAGCTTGGTTCTGGCAGTAGTTTTTGTGAGGCAGAGGGTCTACCCTTACAGCATCACTGAAGGAAGGCAAACAGCCGATTTCTTTCTTATACCCATTTTCCCCCCTCTTGTCTTCCTCTGTCTTCATGCAGAGCACCATTGTGAGGAAGTGGGGAGAAACATTGTTTTTTTCTTTCTGAAGTAGAAATGCCATTCTCCTCACAACTCCCACATTTAGTAAATGGCATTGTTTCCCATAGAAGCTTGTGCTAAATTTGCCTTTTCCAGCTTTCGTAGAGACTTCCTTTACAGTTGCATTTTTGCCATACTTTGCAAAAAGCCTCCCTGAATATTGTTAACTTTGGTCATGTTGACATTGCATTTTTGATTGGTTGGAATCTTGTCTTCATCACAGCTTATTATTTGAATTTGAAACTTTTCAGTAATGTTTACTCATATTATATGGATTTTTACGCCAGCATATCTCTTGTTGAGACCCAAAAGTCTGCCATTGTTTTCTATTTTTGTCTCAAACTCAGGGTCAGCTCATATCTTTTACAAATTGAGTACTCATTTTTAGAATGTCTGATAAGTATTGTTAGATAAGCAAGTGAATTTCCAGGAAAATAAAAGATGTGCCTTTAAATTTTATTTTTGAAATCAAACTCCAAAGTAAAACAGAAGTGCTTTTATGCTTCTTGACTCTTACTGAATTATAGTTGGTGACCTACTGTTAAGAGTGTGAAAATGTGGTGTCTTGAGTTTTAAATGGAGATGATTTGTGCAGGAGACTAGATTTTCACAATGAGCAAGTATTCTGTGAAATTTCGTAGAATGTTCTTCAAAATGTAAATGTGTTTTGTGTTGTATTAATAAAAAACAAATTCTATTTTAAAAATCAGTGTTTTATAATCAAGGTAAGAATAATTAAATAGACAGCAATTTTTAAAGAAGATTAGTATTAGTGTAACTGATTTTTATTTTTAAATTGTCAGTGATTATTGGTAATAAGAAAATTACTTTGGGAGGAAAAGTTCATGCATTTTTGTAACAGTGTGACAAATGTGCCTGAAAAGAAGTATAAACAGGGTTCTTGTTAGTTATTAATGTGAAACATTTTGTATGCCATACATACTAGGAAATATATCTACTATGGATGTATTAACAAAAAAATTGTGTAATGTAACAGTTTTTCCCCCAGATGTGTATTTTTAATTTAGAAAATGTTTTACAGTCATTAAAAGGATTTGTAAAACAGGTATATCTGAAGTATGCATTAAATAAACTCACCTGTTATTTTCCTTTATTCAAGACAGGTTCAGCAACATATTGGATCATTACTTTAGCAAAACAAACAAATACTCAAGTTGCTTTTTGTGTATAATGCACATGTAATAAATGCTACGAATCCCCTTTCTCCTTAATGTTGTCTTTTAAAACATATACTTAAGCACCTTGTTTTATGCAGAGTTATGGAAAAGAATCTGGGTGAGAGATCTGTTAAGTTACATTGATTAACTCTTTAGGTTGACATTTAAGTTTCTGAATTATGACAATACCAAGAAGGAATGCCAATGAAAGGCTTTTTCTTTTGATCCAGGTATATTTATGACTGTCTCTCTTGAATCCTCTGTGCCAATGTCTGATAATATTAGAATTGATGATTAAATATAGCACAGACAAAATCCTCTTTCATTCTGTATGCCCACATATATTGAATAATTCTTGTTGCATATTTAATATTATTTATTGATTTTAAATATGTTTTTTGCAGTGTACAATTTTTATTTGCAATTAAACCCTTTATATTTTCATAGTGAGGATATATAACTTAGAAAATGCAACATGAATTGTCTTATGCGTTTATTCTACCTACATACAGAAGCATGGGAGAAAATATAATTGAGAATTATAAATTATAATGTTTAAGCAATTTTTTGGTAAATGCTGTTGAGTTTTCATTTTTTTTGTAGGCAACAAATTCTATGCTGTTGTTTAATTCAAAACATGCAGTAAAAACTATTATCTTTATAGTGTAATAGTATATGATTTTCGAGAATTATGTATAGTAATTTCATCATTACATTTGTGGAAACATGGAAGAATGTTTTAGATAACAGAAAAATTGGATAAATACTATATTATTTCAACTAGATTTTATTATATTAAGTACTAAGTTTATAATTACTTCAAGTATTTTATTTCTTTTGAATTTCAAATATAACTTCTAGGTAGATGATTTGAATATCTGATTTAATATCAAAAAGTAACATGGTAACAAATAATGATTTATGTGGTCAAAATTTGAATAATCTTCTCATAGATTGTGTACAGGTTAGTGTCAAAATTCAGTAGATAGTATTTCATAAAAGGGTACTTATTAATTCAGTTGTGTGATTTTCCTTCCTAATTTTTGATACATTTTGATTTCTCCCACTCCACGGTATTATATGATCATTCTGTAAATACTTAAATACTTTCACAAGTATTTCATATGTTTTCCATGGCATCTCACACTGCTCACTTTTTATCTATGTACCATATGAGTTCCCCCTTTTCAGGTTTACACTGCATATTTTAAGCTGCTGATAGTGTAAGTAGATTGCAAGGTAAAGTGACATTTAGCTTTTTGAGCTAGTCTCGTTTTTAGTATGAGAACAGGTCCTCCCCCCATCCTAAATCTTCTCACATTTCCTACTAAAACAATCTTGCTAACATTGAACAAAGAAATTCAGGGATTTGGCTATAGCAGCAATTGAAATGCATCAAAAAGTGGCTACTACAATACAATTTTATTAATGAATGATCTACATTGGTTCCAGCTGTGTCCATGTGATTAGGCCTTCACCAGGCAACAATGGGTATTTCCCTATTGCTTTTATTTGATTTCCAAGAATGTGTCATCTGTTACATCAGCCCTTGCCAATATGCCCCTGTAAAAGTGTTTTTTTTTTTCCCTTCTAAATTTCTGAAGCATACGTTGAATACCCACACATATCCCTGCTGAAATATTGTTTCTATTGAATAGTGGCCTGGGTTTGTATGCCTGGTCTTGCATCCCAAAATCTCAGAATATAAATTAAAGTAAATGTTTATTAAGTTTATCAGTAAATTTTCAGAAGTGTGGTTGCCTAGTAATGCTAAAGATAGACTATTTTCACTTTTACGTTTCCATCTTAATATTTTATTACAGTGGTATAATGTGTTATAGAGGTGGACAAGCTTGCAGATTGAAATGGGGATCGTCCAGATTGTTCCCTTCCCTGGACCATATGGTATAGTTCTAAAAGCCTTTTGTACGCTGTCTGTTCAGTTTATTGTAAACTCAATCTTTAGTGCACCTAAAAAGATAACCAAATAAAAGTGGGCCTGAGAAAAAGGACTTTATATTATGTAAGGACCCCAGATCTATTTGTTTTAAGAGATAACTGCAGATAAAATTGAAGTTGAGATGATGTTATAAACAAGGGAACTTGTCATTCTCTGAATATTCTTTTGAGATCATATGGATTGTCATAGATTGTCTTTGAATACTGATTTTAAAATGAAAGCAGTTATGTTATCTAACTGTACTTATTATCTTTATATTTTCCATTCATGCAGATTCAGAAAGAAAAGAATGTAACTTTTATCTATCTTGTAGAGGAAATCTTTACCTATGAGCAATGCTAAGTAAGATATAAACTGTGGGTGTTATACACATTAGGTTATTATTTTTTTTATCTCACTGAGAATTTAGTGCTAGATAACTTTCAGTAATTTTACCCTTTTAGCTCTTACCTATACACAGAAACAGTTGATGCATTTCTAGATTTTTTTACGTTTCTTCCCCTCCCTGACAACTTATTATGGTTCTATATTTCTATTTTAGGAAAATAGTATAAAAAGTTACTTATAACCTATACTGATTCTTGGTAAATCAGAATGAGTGATTTCTCCTAACTCTCCTTTTCTCCTTGCCTCCAAAGTAAGCCACTGTTAGAGAAGAACATTAGAGGTTACCCACTGCTTTTTGGCACAGGAGATTTGAAGTTGAAATTCTACCAAATGGGGGAAAAAGCCTGTGAAGAATGTGATTCTTTACTCTATCATTACTCTGAACCACTGAAAGGGTAACTGAGAGGAACTCAAATGTTATTGGAATGTGTAATTTTCCTTTGAATGGCCACAGTGAAATATATTTGAACAAAAAAGGCAGAAAAACTATATGTGGTATATGGAGTTGATGGTGATTGAAATTAATGAATCTTTTCAGCACTGTGCAATAGAAATTACCCTAAGAGCAGTATATATTTAAAATTTGTCCAAGAGAAGTATACATAAAGAAGGATTATTACTTAGTGAAATTACTAGAGATAAGACATAGATAGACTATTAGAATAATTTAATAGTGCCAGTTGTGAATTGTACAGAAAATATTTGTTGGGATATATATTTTTCAAGTTTGGAAAATTTTCAAAAACCGAATCACTGATTTCAAGTGTATGTGTGAGGCCTTTCCTATTTAAAACATACTCTTATGTGATCTTTTATTTATTCCTCAGCAATGTTATAAAATGCTTATGGAACTGTAAAATATACTCTACACTTTGAAGTGTTAGGTCCCTCTTTCCTCCCCTATCTCCATTCTCTTTTCTTCCCCCTTACTTCTTTACCTTCAGCTATTGATTAATATATGTATATTATTACATATATGATAGATACATTCCATATTATAAAAATGTTTTATAGGTTTGGGGACTTGAAGATTTCAGTTAGGAATATAAAGAAAAATCTTACAATGACTGTGCAACAACTGGATTCCCAAGGAGAGATTTGACCATATTTATTAAAGTAATCCAGATTATTTAAGATAATAAATTGTAGAAATAAAAATTCAAATTATTTTTTCTAGCTATGAAAGATTAGATCATACCTAAATCAAGAAAGAGTAAGCTTTGGATCATCTAATGCTAATATCTCCCCTTTGTTGTTGATTCCTTTAAATGGGAAAAATGCCCCTGGTTCCAAATAGTGGAGAACCTTACCATTAGTAACCTAAATGAGTAAGGGTTTTATTTGTCTCATGTGGTAAGAAGGTGGAAGGAAGTTAGTTGATTGGTAACTGATGTCATCAGGAATCCAGGTAACATTTTTCTTTTCTGTGATTCTTAGCACTGAACTTTTACTGTTATTTGGCTGGTGACTTTTACACTTCTAGAAATTGTGTTTACTTTGAAGCAGGAAGAAAAACAAAGGGAAAGCTCGATTTCTTCTTATAGAGACCTTTCTCTTTTTTTTTTTTTTAAGAGAGAGTGAGGGAGGAGAGAGAGAGAGAGAGAATTTTTAATATTTTTATTTTTTAGTTCTCGGCGGACACAACATCTTTGTTGGTATGTGGTGCTGAGGATGGAACCCGAGACCTTTCTCCTTTTTTTTTTTTAAAGGGATACCTGCTCACAGAGCTGACTGCTATATCTTGCACAAAAGTGTATATTATATAACGCTTTCCATAATGAGATAAATGGTGTTTTCACTTTCCAGCCTTTATTCTGGAGGGAGGCAAGGAGAAGGGGAATTGGACCTACTTGCAATGAGCTGTCCTAAATCTGTCTGTTGTATCTACTGTACTTGCTCATTTCATTTATATTGATAGCTGCTTGGACCTTTGAACTCTCTGCGTACTTGGTTTTTATAATAACTTGCTTGGCTCTTATTGAATACCCAGCGAGTGTGTTTGTCTGAGGACAAAGAACTTTAATTGGGTCCTCTTGATGTTTTATTACTTTGCACATTGGTTGACCCTCATCATCTTTTGAATGAATGAGTGAATGAAAGAAGGAATAACAAATATGTATGTTTGTATTATTGCTGTAAATCATTTATACATTCAAATGGCACTGTAATATTTTCAATTTACAAAGCATTATGGACTAAATCTTGTAGTTTTTTTTTTTAAAAAATGTTTTGCTACATGATTATCAGTGTAATTATATAAAAGTTGTTTTTTAGTAGAAGATATTCTGGTATAAGGGTCGCAGGAAATCCTCAAGATGGTTTAATACCAGTGTATGTTGGGAGTGAGTTATTCCATGACTAAGTAAAAAATATGGTTTCTTTTTCATTCTATGCATAGAATATTGTTTAAACAAAGATATTTTGTAGTACTTATATAAATCTCAGTTTTTGAACTGTTTTGAAGTATTTGTTAAAGTTTTAGTTTTTGAAGAAATAGGCAATGTTCATTCATAAGGCAAGCAGGTCATTTGATAATTTATGTTATTGACGTTTATTTACAAGAAGGAGTTATAAGATCATTGTAAGCCTCATGGCTAAGGGAATACTAAAACAGATTTTATATTAGATGGCATTTTAGGTATATTATTTCTTTTAATTCTTGGAGTGATAGATTTATATTTTTCAATACACATGCAAATGGTTATGTAAGGTAGAATTTCATATCCAAAAGAAACCTTAAGAAATCATCTGTACATCTGCATGTCTTGCCCTGCATTGTCTTAGAAGGAAGCAGATCACCTTTTCATTCAAAATCTGCAGATAAGTTTTCTCAAAGTGCAACTTGGTAGTGTAATCAGTGTCTTACAATTCCTCCAGTGTCTAACTGAAATTCTTTGTTGTGTTTCTATTCTGTTTCTGTTATTTTGGCCTCAGAAGACAAAATGAACGACTATCTACTATCTCTCATATAGCATCCCCTATGTAACACTATTTGAATAAATTCTTCCCTTTTCATTCATGACGGCAGGGCTGTTGGTACCTTAATTACTAAAACAACCTGTGCATGGATAGAACTTATCTCAAGGCAGGAAATGTATTCAAGTGCGTGGAACTCAAATTTTCCAACTGATCAGTTTATACTTACTAAGAATAAAGGACGTCTTTTTAACATTCAGAAGCAGTCTGGGAGAAGAGTTCCTACGTAATCATAATTTAGGCAAGATAGTTTCCTAGATTTGAAGTTGGGTATTGGTAGTTGTCTTTGGCCCTTAAAATGATATTTTGGTCATACTTTTGGAAGTAATAATTTTAGAGTAACACCATGCTCTGAAGAATATTGTGTGTAAAATTTGAACCTTCTCTTGCTTTTACTTTTCTGATCAGAATAGTATCCAACTTATAGTAGGCACTTAATAAATATTTGCTAAGTGAATTGTTTTAGTATCTTTTGGCAGTGCTTCCTGATGTAGGTAGCTTTATGCTTTGCATTTCCCCATTTATCTTTAATTTTGTTTTATGCCACTTAGTAAGCACTCATATTTTATAAATGCTTTATTTTTAAGTTTTGCTCCATTAATCTTTTTATTTAATGGTATTAACAGTGATTTAGGAGTTCCTTGAATACCATAAGTAATGCTTGAACAAGTTATTATGTGATGGCACTGCAGTTTTCAATTCAGGAATATCTCATTTGTTTATTTTTTCTTTATATGGCAAGGAATTATTGTAGCCTATTGATAAGGATTCAGAATATAAAATTGAATGTCTGTTGTATGCACCACATTTTGCTGGGTTATGAATATATACAAAATGAATTGCATGTGAACTTTGCTACCAAGGAATTGAAATCTGGCTGGGGAGATATACATATATATGTACAACTGTAATGTAAGAGTTTCATGGTAATGTCTCTAATTGGGGTAAAAGCAAACTGTAGGAAACTATAGAGAAAGGAATAAATGCTTCTGAGTAGCTGTATACAGGTGAGTGAGTGACTACTTCATAGATGAGTTGGAATTTGCATGGGATCTTGAACTACACATAAGAGTTTGACAGGTGGTGTAGTCAAAAGTGTTTAGAAAGAAAGAACAGCAGCAGCAACATGTGTAGGTGGAGTGTGCATGGAATATTTGAAGAAAATGATAAGGAGTCTATTGTGTAGAGGGTAATGCTGTGTGGAGTGACAGGAATTGAAGCTAAAATGGAGCTTGGAACCAAACTGTAAGGGTCATGTTTCTTGTTACATGTTTTTTTTTTAATTTCATCTAAAAGTCATAGGATTTTGTGCAGGGGACTGATATTAAGATACCTGTAAGTTTCTGAGGAAGAAACAGTTTAATGTTGCTGCAGTTAGGGAAAGCACTTAGAAGGTGGATATGTAATTCAGGTTGAAGATGATGAGGGAGACAGAGGTCAGGGCCAGAAGGCTTTGGGAGAAGAACCTGATACCAGAGGCCTTGGTGGGTCAACCTAAAGCTCTGTGGTCTGGTGATTTGCTTAGAGTGTTCAGCAGTGTCTTGCTCCCAAAAGAGGGAACATTTCAATTCTGAGCCCTCCTTCCACCTACATTATTTTGATAAATTTTACAACATGTTTTTGGTTCCTGAAACTGAGCGATCAAGTGTTTTAGCTTGAATTCTGGAGGAAAACAAAAGGAATAAAGGGTTGAATGGCTGTTGAGTGAGCCAAGAGCCTGTCACATTGTCTCAACTCTCCATTGTCTGGCTCTTAGTTCACCTTCCTGAAGTAGAACTTACCATTGGCCCTTGAAACACAACTCAAATGTCTTACAACATTTCTCACTCTATTGTAATTATATAAAGGTGTAGGTAGGCCAGAGACCATTTTTGAATCCTCTTAATATCACATAGCATTTAGTGTAAGCTTTAAAATGTAATAATTTGATAATTTTTTGTTGAATAAAGCAAATTTGTTTATGCTTTACAGTTACATAGATCTTCCTATTCTCTGTAGATGCCATACATATTCTCTTAGGGGCTTGCTATCCCTGCTACTTGGGTGGCTTTAGATGCAGGTCTACATAGCCCCTCCCTCTCTTCATGTAGTTTGTGTTTAGATGTCATATTTTTATCATTAGTCATATGTTCTCTGCAATGCCATAATAAATACCACCTTACCCCAGCACTCAGTGGCCACTATCCCTTATCACGCTGCATTACTTTTTTTATAGATACTTCTGTCTGACATATATTTATTTGATGATTCCCTTTTTTCTCTAATTAAGAAGACATTATAGGTTGGGGCTGTAGCTCAGTGGTAGAGTGCTTGCCTTGCAGGTGTGAGAACCTGAGTTTGATCCTCAGCACCACACATAAATATATTGCGTCTATCTACAACTAAAAAAAATAAAAATAAAAAAGGAAGACATTACTTATGATAAGAGGACCATTTGCTTTATTGCCTAATTTATCCCCCAACACCTGAAATAACAATGGGCAAACACATAGTAGGCACAGTATTTATTGAGTGAATGCTTGGTAAAGATTAGGCTAAAAAGGAAAAGAAACATTCCTGCTCAGGTTTGTTTATAGGTTTATGCAAGCCATGGTATCACTGTTATAAGTTTTACGATTGCAAATCATTAATATTGCTTCCAGAAAATAAAGCAAATTCTATTTTCTATAGATTGCACTCATGAAATCTAATTATGGATTAGTGTTTGTTTTAAAAATATTTGAATGCTCAGCATATCCAGTCAGAAAACACTTTTATTATCTATGCCAGCTTAATTTTTAAGGCAGTGAAATGGAAGACTGTCATTTCAGTAAGCAACTTATTTTCATTTGTGAGAATGGAATATTTTGAATATTCTAATTGATTTTTAAAGATGGTTTATAAGAAAGTAATCCATGTTTCTATACATTGTACATTTGTCTTTAGGATGGAAGGAAACTAGAAATAGGCATAGAAATGATTTACTTAGAAAGGTACAAGCTGTAAGTAAATTGATTTTTGACAGGTATATCAGGGTCAGTCAGTCCCAAAATAAAAGGGTCTTGGGATACTCAACAATTCTGGAAAACCTGGTTTAAAAAATCATTTTATATTTGTATTAAAGTTTGCAAAGATATTCTGAACTATTTCAGATGAGTTCAAGCTTTTTTTAAATTTTTTTATTGTATTTTATGGTGAATCTACCCTGCTATTTTCTAAAAATCTTAAGTCTGTAATTTGGCAGTAAAAAGGTTGGTTATGAAATCAATATTATTATATGGCTTTTAGTGTCATAGAATTCCCTTTTGGAAACCCATAAAAACTCATTTTTTTCTCACTATAAACTTTATCTGTCAGTTTTCTAGAAGGTCAGAGTACTAATGTTGGAGGTGATCTGCTCTGGGACAGAGAGTCACCAAAGTGGTAATAAAGTTAAAAAATGCCACATGGTGATTTCCT
The DNA here is from genome assembly GCF_045843805.1 of Urocitellus parryii. Lineage (NCBI taxonomy): Eukaryota > Metazoa > Chordata > Mammalia > Rodentia > Sciuridae > Urocitellus > Urocitellus parryii. The sequence continues at coordinate 200,027,868 of NC_135531.1, read as the reverse complement.
AAGATTAGAATTTCTTTTTTTCGGTCAAGTTTATGCTTATTTTCAAATATGGAAAGTTATTCATTGATAACTATATTATTAGTGCCCCTTTAAAAATGAATTTTCCACTATTTTTTGCATTTATATATTTCATATTTTCATTAGTATTTTTGTGTTTTCTTGATTTTAATTATTTGTACAGTTCTACTAGGAAATTATTTTCTTTTTAGATTTGTAAGTTATGTTTTTCAGAATAGATGTTATAAAAACGAAACATAATGAAATGGTTGCATTGGAAAAAAATTGCAGAAATTTATTATTTGAAAATGAAACATGTTATTTGGATTATAATGTACTAGATTTTTCAGGATCCATTTTTTAAAAAAACCTTCTGCTAAGTCTGAGTTGCCATTGGTTAGTGTTTATTGAATATGTTTATGTAATATCCATGTATGTATCACATGTACATAAAAATAGGAAAAATCTGTGCCTATGAGAAGAGACCATCTTTGAAAATGCAAGACTCTATCTTTATTACTAGAATATCCAATGAGTCCCTTTCATTTTTTAACATGTGTAACACATATGGATGATTATATAATAGCATTTTATGTTTTCTTAAATATAAGAAACTTCAGAAATTAAATGTGAGACTTGACGTTCTTTTAAATTTTATTTATCTTAATATTTAACTAATAATATTTTCCCTTCATTCAAGACTTATATATAATTATTTAAAGCATAAATTAATTTTTACATTTTACTTGAACTTCATGACTTTAAAACTTTCACTAGTTTTGTGTTTCTATTCAAAACTTTAAATACTGAATACTTTAAATTCAGTAGTTAGTTACATCAATTAATTCAGTTTCTTCCCTAAAGTTAACAAAAAATTTTGTTTTGAAGTTGAATACATTCAATGAAGACAAGGTGAAGAATAGATTGAAACATGAAGAGGAAAACAAAAATCACTTATAATTCTATCACAAATATTTATTCATGTCCACTTGTGTCTGTTTATGCTCGTGCATGTGTGCTCACTCTTGCTCTTACTTGCTCTCTCTCTCTCTCTCTGTCTCACTCACTCACTCACTCACTCACTCATGGTTATATATTAATTCCATCATATATTTTCCATATATTCATTTTTTGCAGTTATGCAATAGTGTAAATAATGTTCTCCAATGCCAATAAATTAACTTCTTCATTATGATTTTTGATCTTTAATTATGAGATCTCTTTTTTTGTGTGTGGGATAGTTTGGTTATTTTAGTTTGGAGCAAGGACTTCTTTAAAGATTCTTGATAAATTTTTAGGTTGCTCTTTAGTAGTGGCTTTGTTGAATCCAAAGGTATGCAGTTTTTAAGTTTTTTTTATATTATGTTCCATTGTAATAGGACATTTTAATATGACAAAGCAGAATTAACCTCATGTGTTACTAGAGTATCAGTCTTCAGTCTACATTTTTTAATTCACAGACTATTTTCATCTTCTTCCCAGATACTGAACTTTGGCCATCACCTGCTGTTGCTCTCTTGTAACATACAAGTATTCTGATAACATAATGTGCTCCAACTGTTATACACTGTGAAAATGTAAAGGAGTTTATCTGATGTGTTAAATTTAATTCTTACAAATAAAGTTTAGAAACAAAGTAGGGAAAGGATCATTAGAGCATTGAGCAAGAGGAATGACAGAAGGGAAGATCACTTCATTTCTATTCGATCAATTGTGCAATTATTATAGAAAATATAGGATATTGTGTACCTGGTTTTAGGAGTCTGTATTATAAATTCTGTTAACTGTAAATGCTAATCAACCTACGGTTTCACATACGGTAAATATACATACATACATACATACATACATGCTGGACAGAAATGCAAAGGGAATTAGGGATTAACTAGCTCCTAAATAACCTTGCTCTTATGAACATAGTTTGCAAAGTTTGAAATTACTTTTTAAGAGATGATAATGCAGAGTATAGCTTTGAGTAGTTTGCAAAGAATATTCTACGCTTTAGGGTCTTTGCTTCATTAGACAAAATATTTATATCACTGGAATGTCTCCTTGAAAAACCAGTTGATAAAGAGATAATAATGACAAACAAGGACACTAAATAGATTAGAGTCATAGTGCTTGCTCCAATCAGGAAATGTTGAGCTATTGGTACTTATCTTTTATTCAGTGCAAATATGTGTCAGATGATATGGGCAAGCCTGTGTTTCCCCTGCAGAACTTTGGAGAATAGTAGACCTTCTAGACATTTGACACAGCTGTGTATAAATCCTTTATTCATCAGTCTCAGTCCTAAATATCTTCAGGACCTTAAAATTCAGTCTATTATTAAAGACTGATTCTTTTTCTTATAATAGTGGGTGGTTAATAATATGCCTCTTGTGATATTTAAAAATAGTGGGACAGCTCTCATTACTGCATTTATTAGTCTCAGGTTTACTCAGCCCTGATTTAAACTGAGTTCCCAAGCTTTTTTAAACTTAGCATTAAAGATCTCTAGACATCATCCAGTTTGTCTGGTGTTGATTTCTTAAGCTATCAGCAAATATCTTAAACCATTTGCAAATCAGAAGATTATTGAAAAATATATGGTGACAGAACAAAACGTCGCTACAGAAAATAAATAGAAGAGAATGTGCTTTTAACTAATTCTACTTATCATAAATTTCTATGTTCATGTAGAACCTTGGAGATTAGAGAGGTATCACTAAATACTTTAATCAACACAGATTTAAAACATGGTTTTATTGATTTGTATCTTAAAGGACAGATTTAAATACTGACTTCACCTCACACTACTTAGTGCTGTTTGAAAAATCTGTTACTGATGGGTTTTTTTTACTGATATAAAATGAATATTAAAACATTAAATGTGTCTACATTTAAGGATATCTATTTCTAGCCCATTAGTCCTTGGTGAAAATTTCTCTTTCTTCTCTCTCAAGTGTTTACCTGATATTCTTTTGCCTCCTGAGCTGCTAAGATTTTTGCATTTTCTTAAGTTGCTTTTCCTCACTGATAAATCAGATTGAATTGTGAGATTATGTCCTTTTCATTTTTCATTGGAAGTGAGTGAATCCAGAACTTTATACTTTGTGACATTTATTTCAACTCATCAAGGGAATGCCACCCATGTTTGCTTGGGTTGCTTGCACTTCAAATAGGACATGGAGAATGTTTTTGTGTTAGAGTAACACTGCTATTTCTGTTTTCAAATTAACTGAAAATGTGATCTGTGCCTCCCACTTGGAGAGAGAAACTTCTCAACAGCTTTTTATTTAGTTAATATGGATTAAGTTCTTAAAACATGTTTGAGTGAGACTGACTACTTCCATTCTGGTTAAGAATCTGTTAGTCATCTTATTTAACCTCATTTGGTGTATATATTTATAATTACCCTGCACAAACTGAGTCAGACTTGGCACAGAAGCCAATGTTGGGTAGCAAGATAATGCTTCTGTGCAATAAACAATGTCAATTTAGTGATTAAACCAGTTGACTTCTTCCAGGTCATAGACTTGACTGTGTCCTTGAGTAATTTTTTTTTTTTTTTATAGAGTCTAGTCACATTAGCAAAGATGGTTTTGTATGGCAAGAGGCATAGTTTCTAAAACCCTCAGCAGGGCTGTTAGCCGAACTGTTTTCCTTGGACTGAGGTGTGACATTTTGAATACAGTTAGATGCCACCTGTTATATTTACATGGTGACAGAATCTGTGCATCGATTGATTTTTATCTGTGAGCATAAATAGTAATTAGTGGTAGTAAGAAGTCATTATTAGTGGTTGATAATAGTGAAGGTTTTGGGCCTTCTATTGCAAACTTTTCTTGGTATATGTATCTTTAATATAATTTTTCTAATACTAGTCCATAAAGCCAGTTATCCTTTCAAAAGCTGTCTATTAGGACTGGAGGGTAAAGATAAAGTTGTAGCTTAGGAGGAGTGATGCTGATAGTCTTTCTTCTTTTGTAAAAGAAAAGTGGTTGTACCATGGTGTCAGTATTTTTTGCATCTATGATTCTGTGACACACGTTGCCTTCTCTTATTGGATATCTATATCTGAATGGGTTAGACACCCCAATTTTCCCTCCATCGATCTGGTTTACAACCCTTATCAAGAAGTTGGAAGGCAATGGCAAAATGCCATCTTGAGAAAGCAAATACATTATTCATCTTTTCATATATTTATAAAATAAATAATTATTGGCAGGAAGTATTTCAAAATGCAATTTTCTTCCCCCTTAAATAAAAGCCTACTAATTACTAAATGTGGAATGGGATATACAGATTGATGGTGAAGGGAACTGACTTCTTATCCTACTCCTAGAATTAAAGTAGGATGATAATAGATTAAGTAGAATAAAAAACTACAGGTGATTTTCAAAATTCATGGATCTTACAGGTGTTATCTTTGGTCATGAAACTCACAGTGACTTAATATTCAGATGATTATGTTGTTTTTCCCATCTCTTTGATCATCATTGCTTCTACTATAGCAGTAGGTTAAAATTAAAGCAGATCTATATGAAAAAATCCATTATTTCCATTAAATCTTGATTTCTGTGAATGATAAATATATGAATTAATATCTGAAAAGAGAACATAATAGAATGTGTTCAGATATACTTGCTGCTTGATACTGTTTAGACTTCAGGAGTAATTGGCAATCGTTAGTAGCAGGTACAGTGCTATCTAACACTTACTTGCTCAGAATCTGTGTTAAGTGAAAGCATTGTTACTTAAGGCAGAAGAAATCCGCTTCTTGTTTTCTCCTGATTTTCAGGTCTGCTCCACAAAAACCTAGTGACATCTACTATTTGCCATACCCTGGGCTGGCCATCAGGCAAGTAGTGGCTTGGTCCTCATCCTCCAGATTTTCACAGCCCCATGGGAAAGCAGGATGTGGACACAGAGTGAAACAAATTTAATGGTGCTGTACAGAGTAAAGAGGAAGTAGTGTTTAAGGGAAGTTCAGGGAAAGACTTTATAGAAATAATGATTCATGAGCAGAAATTTGATCAAAAGTTCATCAGATGGACCCAGAGAAGACTGACAGAAGAGAGAGAATTACGTGAAGTCACAGGACAGTTAAATAGCTGCATGAGTGTGGGTACTTAGTATTGCTGTGATGTAGTCTGGGGATGTGGGGGAAGAGGAATTGAAGTGGGAGAAGGGCAAATGTGATTGTAGTAAAGAGAAAGGAGGGTCCGAAAATGAGTCTTAACTGCCAAGTATCAGGCCTTGCATATTATTCTTAGTTGATGGAGATGTTGAAGGTTTTTGAACATTTCATTTCATAATCGGATTTCCATTTGGAAAGATTAGCTGTAGTTGGCTTTTGGAGAATGGTGTGGTGAGCCAGATTGTATAGTAGTTAAAAGGATAATGCAATAGTTTGAGTGATGAGATGGTTTTCTGGTGTAAAATATTCTATTGATTCATAAATATGCTACCACATTTTAAAATGTCAGCAAATTGAAATATTTTTAGTATTCAGTAGAACTAATTCATTGTGACTTTTATAGCTTGAAGTTATTCATGAAATTAATAGCAGTGAAAAGTTGAAAGGGTTGATATTTTGTCAGTGAAATTAAACCACTAAACTTGTCACAAGTCTCCTAATTTTCTATATAATGTGGAATATAACTTTATAAAAATGTAAAGAAATGAATTTTTGATATGGACACATCTAATTATTTGTGAAAATTATGAATATTTGAGAACAGCTGAATGATGGTATGTGGTAAGTACTCAGTAAGCATTTGTTGAATTTCCACTTGAAACTTGAGTGTTTTAACTAATACTTTGTATCCATTTTAGCCATGGAATAATAGACTTGATAGTTTTTCAGCAAAAAGTTAAGTCCCAAATCAAAAAAGAATAAACATATTTGTTAGAGAACATTAAATAGTCATATATGCATGTAAAATTTTAACTTTGCAAAAATGTACTCAAGAGATCCTTACAATTTGTGTAATTGGAAAAACATGTTAAAAATAGCTTTAAATTGTCTCACAAACAGTATGGCATATTCCTATCAAACTTGATTTTTTAAAAAGTTTTTTTTATACCTTTATTTTTATGTGGTGCTGAGGATCGAACCCAGGGCCTTGCACGTGCAAGGCAAGCACTGTACCACTGAGCCACAACCCCAGCCCCCAAACTTGATTTTGATACATAAATCCTTAGTTCTTAGTTGCCACAATAGGAAACAAAAGTCAGAGTTGAGAAAAATAGAACACCCACAGCAGCTTAGTGGTATAAAATATTAGATTGCTCTATCTTTTAAAATTTGTACCTAAGATTTTATGTTTATTCAAGTACATGTGATAGTACAGTATGGAATTAATAAAGAGTAGGTTGTATGTATCAAAATCAAATAATGTAATAATGATCACTTTCCATTAGTCATTTTCTGCAATTCAGACTAATGCTCAGAAAATGGATTCATACTGATTATTAATCAAACTTCCTTTCATTTTATGTAGAATATTATCAGTGCATATCATTTTAGTTTGTAAGATTATTGTTCTGTATTTGATGTCACATTATATTTCAGTTTCAGAGATTATATGTGGTGTTAGAGGTTAGAATGAATTTTGTTTCTTGATTTTTTAGAAGTATTTACAAAAACCAACTTTTTGTTATAATCTGTATTTCTTTTCTCATATGATAATTGAATGTACTACTCACTTTCAGGAAAGTTTTTAGCAAAATGTATTATTACTTCATACTGAAACTTAACAGGTTGTTTTAGGGGAGTCACTGGTGACATGTTTTAAAGCAGAAATCTTTTCATGCTTATTTTTTGCTGTTTAATGAGATATCAGGTATATTTTAACAAATGGGGTTTCCCTGATGAATCATTAAAATGAGTGAGTGGGCTGGAAGGTAATACTAGCTTTTCTCAGCACTGCCCTATTTTACTCTGCTGGATTATTGGTTACTTTTTAATTAAAACCTGGGTGTGTTAGAATAAGTGGGTGGAAGTGCAGAACAGAAGGGAGAGAAAGGGTAAATAAGAAAATACCAGGTAAACCTCCGATGACCTATTGGGAAAGCCTAAGCCTACTCACATTTTACTTTTGCCAGCTTAAACCATTTAGTGTTAAAACAGTGCTCTTTGCTCTGCCAGGCTTAAGTTTCCAGATAGTATATACAGGTAAATATAAAATGTATTTTCAGCAATTGATCAAAGTTTTCAGACATCAAGCTATGTGTAATCTGTGGAATCAATTTCTCATGTGTGTGGGATTAAAACTGTTAAAACCATTGTCACTGAAACTGTACCTTCCTACTACTAATAGCAGTAAGGTGTCTATGGAATATATTAATACAATAATTCCCCTGATTTAAAATTATTACAAGGTATTAGATTGGAAAATTATTTTAACAGTGTAGGTACCTGAGTTGAGGACTAATTATGTATATCTAGTGATTTGGGTTTTTTCTTTTAACAACATGATACATTTGTATTTAGCACATCTTTTTCAGTAGACCAGTAACATATTGCAAATTTCCTTTATCTATACTGTTAAACATTTTTTCAGCTACTACGGCAGTTGTAACTACTAGAGGAGGTAGACAAAAATGTAGTTCACCTTGAAATGATCATGGCTCAGGGAATAAAGAAATTGGGTCAAGCCTAAAATAAATGCAGGTATAATGACAAAAAGTTTTAATAAAAATTTAAAAATATTCACAGCATTGGTTTCAGGCAACTTTTGTTCTTTATCTTATCAATGCAATATTAGTTTTTAATTGAGATGATGCTAATGGCACTTTTTCATTTTTTGTCAAAATGTTTTTATGAAATGCTATTGTGATTTTTCACTTTATCCCCTTTTAATTATAAACATAAATTTTTGGGAAGTCAGATAATTCTTAAATAGATCATTTTGTCATTTGGTGATCTTAAATAGCATTTGACATGGTATAAAATTCCTGTCTCAGATATAAGTTTGACTCATTTTATATTGCCAAATTTAATGTTTAGTATTAAACCATGTATCATTAAATCATAGTATTGATAATGAGTCAAGCTTTCATAAAGCATTAATAGTATAGGAGATTTTCATTCATCTGGTGCCACTGGGGAACAAAATTTGCTGAAGAAATGAGTTTTTTTTTTTTTTTTTAAGTGAAGCTTACTTGTTTAAGCAGAAAAACTTAAAAAGTTGCTACAATTTTTTTTTTGGAAATATTTTATCTGCTTTTTTAAGGAGCAAGAGTGAAGTGGCCGTATACTCTTTTTTTTTTTTTTTAAATGTCACGGGATATTCTTAGTGTCATGAAGTCAGTGTCTGATTGGTATTTGTTCTCCAATACAAGAAGTGTTCATGTTCCCCCCACCCCCTTTGGTCTGTTTTTTTCCTTTTAAAATGTCACACCTTTGACACCCCAGATTCTGTAACTTAACCCATTTAAATGTTCCAGGGTTTAAGGTCTGTGGTAATACTTGTGATAATGCTTTAACAGGTTCATGAACTCAGGCACCTATGTTACACATAGGTGTTTGGCTCTGTGTAGGCTCACTGCCATCTTTTGGTAGACACTTGGGCACAGCCTCTGGACATCAAGGAGACCCTGTCCTTGCTTTGATATTAGCACTTTAAATTTGGAGGTTTTATTCTTTCTGCTTCTACTCTTTCCTTACTAGCTAGTGCTAGTGGTCCAGAAATGTTGTCTTTGCATGTGTGTTTATGAACTTCCGCAGTGTCTGAGTGTCCACCTGTAGTTTTATCTATGTTTTGCTAAAATGGGCAAATAGTATATTTCTATAACATTTTAGCAAATTCTATTGTAACAGCAAAGTGGGCATTTTTTTTTCCAACCTCGTGACTATTTGCTTCAGCCAGTGTTTTCTAAAACAAAACTCAGGCACAGTAAAAGTATTTGAACTACTCTTTAATGTGCTGTAATGATATTTGGTTTGAATATTATTTAAAAATGAGTTTTTCCCTTTTTGTTTGTATCTAATGGGAATCATCTTTGTTCCAGGTTGTGCTTCAAGAAGAGTACAGGGAACAATATATTTTCTTCTTGCCACAAAAGTTGCAATAGAAGTAAGTGGGGAATTGCCAGGATATGTCTGTCTCCACAAAACAAGCAGAACAAATTTCCATGAATCAAAGCCACTAAGTATAGTTTTCAGAGATGGTAGGACATAGTTACTCTCCCTAGAAAAATACCCCAAATGCAGGCACGCCCATTGGCCACTAGAAAAATGCTCAAGTAAATGCTAGTTCAAACCTGTACATTCCACTCTTCGTGTTGAGCTATTAAAGGGTTGGAAATCTACTGCAGCTATAATCTTTTTTTCCTTTTTTCTGTTTTTCGACCTCCCACATGCTTGGTGCTCAGTTCTGCTTACTGAGTGTCTTGAATCTATAGCAGCACCTACACATACTGCCTCCACAGTGGCTGGTGATTAGCAGATAAGTTGTGATTCACACCCATAAGAAACATCTGTAAAATAAATCTATGTCACAATACATACTGTAGATTAATCATGGAAAAGGGCAGAGTGGTGAAGAATCAGAAAGCAGTTTTTTCCCCCCAATATTGATGTTGCTTTCTTTGAGGTTATGTGAGTAAAATATTCTTTAGAGAGAGGTTTATATCACATTCCATCACTTAGTGAAATATTATCTCAGGTCATTTATACAGGAGCCTTTTAGAGACCTTTTAAGGATACATAGAGCATGTACACTTTAGTGTGATTAGGTTGGAGGAAATTAAGCTAGATAGTAGATATTTGTGATGTAATATAGCAAACAATGTTTAACTGCCTTTTATCTATCTGTCTTTAAGTTTCTGACATAATTTTCAAAATTCTCTTTCATTCTTCCCTCAGTTTCTTTCTAGAAGTTTCCATCATTTGCAGGATTAATGCCTACCACTTTGTTGAACTTGGACAGTGTTTGAGAACTCACTGAGCATTGCATTATTAAAGCAGAAGTCTCCAATGGGCCTTAAAAAATTAAGCTTTGCATAGCTCAGTCTCTGAGTTTACCTCTTACCCATAAACCTGTGGGGATCTCAAATTCATATTTGTAATACAAGTGAATGATGAGAAAAGGGCAATACCCTGTGTATTTCAAATGCATGTGTACATCCACCTTTCCTACCTATGCCTGGTAGATAGGGGGCTACAAATGAAGATTATTGAATTTAAAATGCTGGAAGATTTGAAAATTACCTTTTTCCTTAAGAAAAGTGATTTATACTGTTAAAAGAGTAAATACCTTATTTTTATTTGGAAGCATTCATGATTTTATCTGTATAACACACTGCTGAGATTAGTATTGTTACTCACTTTAAAGAAGATGAGACTGAGTCCTCCAAAGTTAGGTAACTTGTTCAAGGCCATCCAGCTAGAAAGTGATGGAACTGAAATTCAAACTTATACCTTCTCTGGCAAATATTGTTTCTTACTTTACATATAAGTGAAATAAATACTCGTGCATGCGTGTGTAAACGTGCAAACATGTATACACAATACAACTGCTCACTGGTATTCAGATTTCAAGAAAAAAAGCTTTTTTTTTCAGTTCACTCATTTCTCAGAGAACTATTTGAATCTTTTTCCTTTGAAACACAATTTAAGTAGACAACTTGACTGAGCATGTGCAATACAATTTTATTAGTGAAAAGCATTATTGAGTCATTGAGACTAATAATTTTACGGAACAACATTATTTAAGAAAGCAATATGCTATTCAATGAGTGGTATTTACTTCATTCAAAAGAAAATTCAAACATCTGGAATATTTTTTAAGCAATCTAATATTCATTTACAAAATGATGTTTCTGCCTTATGTCTTACAGGAAATAGTATAAAATTTGAAATGTATGTGAAAGTTTTAGATTCATACAGATTATTTCACTGAGCACATTAACAAAAATCATATTATTAAAATGAAAAATTGCTTAGTAGCCAAATTCTCAGTGATGAAATTTTACTATTAATAAACCCATTTTTTTTGCTACTTTATCCTTCTTAGGTTTCTTGTATAAAGACGTTTGTAGAATCCTTGATGGTTAACAGATATGTAGCTTTACTCAACTTTTTGATATTCCTTTGGGGGTGGGATACTGACAGTAGTGGGGAAATCATCAAGGTATATGTAGTGTCTCAAAAAATCTTATGCTTTAGTTTTTTTAAAGTTTTTTCTTTTAATTTTTTTTGTAGTTGTCAACAGACCTTTATTTATTTATTTTTAATTATTTATATACGGTGCTGAGAATTGAACCCAGGGCCTCACACATGCTAGGCAAGCATTCTACAGCTAAACCACAACCCTAACCCTTAAGTTTTTAATACTGGAAAATTGAGATTCAAATATGAATGACTTTCTTTAAAATATAGATTCATTAGGGGCAGTGATAGCTGATGAATTTAAAGATGGATTAATATGAAAGTCATAGAATCTGAACATTTCCAACCTGGGAGGGACCTTACAAATGAAGGGCTCTCAGAGTGGAAATCTTTATTAGAGGATGAGATCAGTGACTGTAAAACAAGGGCTTCAGGTCAAGTAGGTTCTTGGGTCACTGAGTCAGGCTCACAGCTCAACCAACCAGGATTGTGAATGATCACAGGAGGAGAAGGCTTTTGTGTTCTTGGGGTAGGACACAAAGCTTAGGGTTATGGAATAGAGTAATCTGAGGATATGAGGAAAACAAGCAAAAAATAAAGACACTTTTTTTAAAAATAAAAATATTGATTCCAAAAATTTAAGACTTAATGTATTTTTAAAAGATAGGATTTCTTTTCTCCTCCTCCTCCTGTGGGGATCTCAATATGCACTCTGTGATATCAGAACATTAAATTATGTAAGCTGATATCTCCTCCTCCCCCCGACCCCCAGGACTTTGTGCTTGCTAGGCAGGCACTCTACCACTGATCTACATTCCCAGCCCCTGAGATGTCTGTTTTTAATTTTAATTTATGTATATGTGAAAAACATATGTATGTGTATATACATACACATATAATTATTTATTTATTATTTTTATGTTTTTCAATGTAGGGATTGAACCCAGGGATGATCTACCACTGAGCTACATCCCCAGTCCTGTTTTGTTTTGTTTTGTTTTGTTTTGAGACAGGGTCTCCCTAAGTCCCTCAGGTTTCCCCCAGGTTTTCCTCAAACTTGAAATCCTTCTGCCTCAGCACCCCAAGTAGCTGGGATTACACACCAGCACTACTGTGCCCAGTTTAGGATGCATATTTTTAAAAATTACACATGACTAAATTATTTGTATTTTCTTTTTGAGAATAAAATTTAAACATTTAAAGGATTTTCATATATATCTGAAAAATATATGTTGTTTTTTTTTTTGTATTGACTCTCAAGGTTTGAATGGTCCAATGAGTATTCTTATCATTGAGGCATTCTATGGAGGCTCCCATAAACAGCTGGTGGATCTGCTCCAGGAAGAGCTACAGGACTGTGTTCTTTATACCCTTCCTGCAAAGAAATGGCATTGGAGAGCAAGGACAGCAGCTTTGTACTTCTCTCAGAACATTCCTGTCAGTGAGCATTACAGGTAATCAGAGCTCAGGAGGCATCTTCAGCTTGTTTTTAATGTACCTGTTTTCAGGATGTTGATTCTCTATCAGCATCTTAAATTTCCTCAATTCTATAATTGGTTATAATGACTACAGTTGGTATAGGTTTAGAGACAGAGAAGCAGTGGAATAAACTCACACTCTCAGGACACCTGGTTATTAGGAAAGTGACTTCATTTAGAACCTACAGTTTTTCTCTTTTATCTTGTGATATTATTCTGTGTGCATATGTGGGTGTGGGTGACAATTTTTGAACTGAGATGCAAGTTGATCTTGGGCATGTTGTTTTTTGCCATTGTTTGTTTTTGTTCACTAACCTCCAATGCCTTTTTTTAGTGAGTATACAGTTTCAGTTTAGTTTATTATACTATTCTGCACTAGGACCCAGGGTTGAAAACATGGATGTGACTAGGGATTTAAAGACTATTAAGATAGACATAGATATGCAAGTGCAATGTGAGTATGAAAGTTGGAGAAATTGATTTTGTCTGTGACAAACTGAAGGTGGATTTATGCAACTGGTAATATTTGACTCAGTCTTGAAGGTTGTGGAGATTTTGTAGTATAGACCTCAATTCTGAATTGTGATTTGTTAGAAAGTGGGAGGTAGGAAGATGTATTTGAAAGAGGCTTATGGAACATACTGAAAAGATAGAGGAGAACTACTAATTACATTTGTAGGGGTAACAGATAGAAAGGAAGAAAAGGAATCCCCTTAAACATTTCTCTCCTCTTAGTCTCTGCCCTCCCACATGTCTCCCTAAGGTTAAATAGTAGAAGATTGTCTGACTGGTTTACAGATGTGATGATCTTGCCATTCTGGGCCCCACTGTGTAGGGCTGTGTTGCTTCAGGTAGGAGAGAGCAATGCCACACAGGTAGTGATGTAGTTAGAGACAGGTTGTTCAAAGGGCATGCTGCAAGCTGCAGTGGATATCTTGGTTCCAGTAGCCATATCCATCTGCTGCATGTGATGTAGATCAGCTACAGAAAGACAGCAGCTTGTAATTTAGATGTAAGTTTCTGTTCTTAGTAGTGATTTGGTAGATTCAGAGAATAATTCACTTCATGAATGAAAACCATGCATTGTCTCTGAGAGTTCAGATTGTTGGAATAGCAGTAAGTACTCACATCACATTTTATTTTAAAGATAAAAGTGCCATTAGAGTGCATATTGAGGATTTTGTATTTTTCTAATCTAAAATGTATTGTGGCTTACATAATTTAATGTTCTGATATCACCAAGTGAATATTGTTGATTCACTAATAGTATGAGAAATTTTAATGAATGTGTTGATATAAAAGTTGTAAAGACAATGGTAACATTATTGCTGTATGAAAATCTGACTGTTTATAGTTGTTTTCACATCTTATTTAATTGTGTTCTTGTAGCACAAATTGTATTATATTACTCAAGGTCAAGTAATACAGTAGAGTTGTTGGCACATTTTCATTTGACCTTACTATTGGAAATAATAAATTTCCACTGTCATTTGAACATTAAAATGTACCTTTTCTCTATCTGCTGTTTGATTTCATTTTGATTATTCAGTACTGCAGAATTAATTTATTGTATCATAGACATCTTTACAGTGGGAACGCGCAAGCACTTCTTTGCACGTGGCTTTCATGCTATCTTGGAAGACAGAAGCATTTGAGGATAAATATCTCAATACTCTTTGAAGCAGTCTTACGTGGGAGGTGGATTACTGAAAGATCATTGTGTAAAGTTTTATTCTCTGAAAGCTGTAACCTCACTGCCTAACAATAGTATCTGTCATCTTTCAAAGTCAACCATTTAATCTGCTGTTATTTGTATTAATCTAACCAGACATCACCCAAATACATACCTCACCAATTTAACTTACAGTTCTATTTTACCAAAGATAATTCATCTGTTCTTTACCAAACAACTTTTTTGAATATTTTTGGGAAAATAGCAGCAGATTGAAAACTTAAAACTAGATTAAAAATTATGCTTACTCTATCCTAGACTGAAGTACACGAATGACCTTTTGTTTTTGCCAGATAAATCTGATTGCAGTGGAAGCTTTTAAATATATGAAAAATATTTACTTTCTTGTTACTTATTCTTCTTGTACATTTGGTAAATAAACCCACAAAAATTCATAAAGGTAAAATAGTTAAGTACCAATATTGTCTAGTATGCAAATTGCTCTGAACTAATAAGAATGTGTCTGGTGAGAAACCTCTTTAATGTAGGTGTGTTCATTATTTTTCTCAGCTTCTGTACATGCAGTTGTTAATTTTTATGTTTATTATACAGGAAATATTTTACTATTAAGAGAATAAATGATTCAGCCTAAACAATCATTTTGATTTGATTTTGTCTTAACAACTAAAAGAACACATCATGATTCACATTAGAGCTATTCAATTTGATTATAGATTACAAAAGCTCAACAAGTTATTTGTCTTAAAAGTAGTTGATAATTATTGTAATTCTTAGGTTTTATTGAAGCATTGCTTTTTGGAAACTTAAAAAATGCACAGAAGGGTTCTGAAGATGGGGGCTTGAGGAAAGGCCTTAAATTTTGTGTTTTGAAATGTATGAGTCATTTGTATTAGGATTAAGCTTTTTCACTTTCTTAGAGTGTACCTTAGACTAAGCTTCAAGAATAGTTCATTTTTCTTTCTGTAGTATCTCTAGATAACCAAAAGAATCACTTATTTGAATTTTTTTTTTTACTTTGGTATGCCTATAATTATGTTTTGTTCTGTCTGAGATATTGTGGAAGATACAGGTCATTGTCCACTTAACATTTTTAATATTTTTTTCTTTCTTGTCAATAGAATGCCAGTTTTCTTTGGGGTGGCTAAGTATCCAGCCCTTGGGAATGAAGCATGATTGAGCCCAATTGGTTGTGATAATTTCATTTGTCTTTGGCAAAATTTCTCTGATGTTCTTGCAACTAGGGTTGGTCAGACCCCAAGTTATGGCAAATTAGTGTTAAGTGGATGGATGACCTCTGGGTGTTCTTTAAGCAAAGTGTTTTCTTTCATTCTTTTTAATTTTGCTTTTAAAAGGGAGCGCCACCTCCTCTTTCCTGCAGTTGACTGCAGTTGTAATGTCTGTAATCATGAAGTTCAAGCATAAGAACAAAACATCAGGATTGTCTCTATAATGGCTGACAGAAGCCTGGAAAGAGGTGGACTAGACTTCAGTTTTGCATAATATCACTACCAAGTCACTTGAAGAACTTTGCCTCTAAAACATGTAGAAATTCTTCACAAAATATAACTCTGTGACCCTTCCTTTAATTGAGAGAGGAGTACTGAAATCTCTAACTGTAATTGTGGTTTCATGTATTTTTCTTTCATGACTATCATGTGTTTTGTTTTTCCTTATTTAATATGAAAAATAAAGATTGTACATTTTTTATTTTTTATATAAACACATTATGTATTTATATAAAAAATAAAAATTATGTGTATAAATATTACATAAGTCAGGTTAACCATACTTATTTCCTCAACATTGATAATTTCTTTATGATGAAAGCACTTAGAATCCTTTACCTCTTATTTATTAAAATATATAGTACATAATTTTTTTAGTTGTAGTTGGATACAATGTCTTTGAATTAATTAAATTTTTTTTAATGTGGTGCTGAGGATTGAACCCAGGGCCTTGCCCATGCTAGGCGAGCGCGCTACCACTGAGCCACAATCCCAGCCCCAGTACATAATTTTTATCCATGGTCATTATCCTAATAGCACAACCAAACTTCTTATACCTATCTAAAAGAAGCTTTGTGTATCATTTTTCAGAAGGCTGTTCAAGACATATTAAGTGAAAAAAAGGTAAGGTGTAGAACAGTGTTATGTACTGTCCTTGGTATGAAGAAAGAGAGGTGTAGGAACAAACAGAAGAGAGTATACTGGAAAGGAATAAAAATAGTTGCCTGGGGAGGAGTGTGATGGAAGCAGTCAGTGTCCCACCTATGCTCCTTGGACCTTTCCTTGGCCCAGGTGTAATGCTTGTTGCTGTTATCAGCAGCTCTTTGCCTTAGGGAGCAGCTGCTCTCTCCCATATGCAGAAGGCTGGGAGCAGCCCTGCATGAATGATCCTCACCTTTTATCAGGAAATGTGATACTGCATATCACAATGTGTACTGCATACAGAGTGACAGACACATTTATATCATCTTTAATAATTTCTTTTTAATATTTTTTATCTGGGATAATACTAAAAATTATATATATATATTTATTTTATAACCGGATATGCAGGATACTTCAAAACTGTAGCCCAGGAAAGATCCTCTCTTAGTTGGTCTAGCAGTAGTTTGGGAATGAAACAATAAGGAAAAGAGAGGAAGATAGTGAAATTGAAAGCAAATATATAAGGGAGATGAACAAACTCAAAATTAGTTACTTTGAAATCACAAAGTAGATAGACCACAGGCATGATTGATTGTTTTTAAAGACACATAATTTTTGGAAGAAAAAAAAAAGAATATAACTACAGATACAGTGTTTTTAAAGACACACACTTTTTGGAAGAAAAAAGAATATAACTACAGATATAGGACAGATCAATAAAGATGGGAAATACTTTGAATACTTTTATGCTAATACATTTAAAACTTAGAATGGACAATTTCTTAGAAAATCTTATGTTTAAAAACGTCACTCAATATGAATAGAACATATGAATGAATCTATAATCATTAAACATCAATAAGGCAAGGGTTGGGTCCTTGGACTGTGTTGATTTACTGTCCCTATGCCATTGTCCCTTCTTCCAAACTTGGGTTTAATGAGATCCAGTGTCTTCTTTTTAAGATTTTTTGTTTCATTGCTTCCCCCAAATAATCTTTTCTTAATGTCCATGGAGGGGGAAAGCAAATAGTGGATAGAAAATAAATCAAGTGAAAATTCAAGCTGATAAGTATTGCATAAAGTGAAATTAAAGCTTAAAGTGATATTTCATTGTTTATACTCTGTTATGAGTTATTGTTTTCCTTAATGGTACCATGACTGAGGTATTTTGCTAATCAAAATTGATATTTTTTCCCCTTGAATGACATATTCACTGTGAAACATTGAATCCAATGCTGGGAAAATGATCGTTTTTAGATGGTATGAATTACTTACGTGTGTTTGTTTCTTTATAGCTAGCTCTAATGAATATGGGTAGTGGATATGGTTTAATTTAAAAAGAAGGTGGTAGTTTCTCAAACAATTCTCACTTATAAATTAGTAAATTAAGTCTGGGGATTTAGCTGAGTTTAAGAGCATTTGCCTAGCATGCATAAGGCCCTGGGTTTGATCCTCAACATCAAAAAACAAAATTAGTAATTTAAGTTTTCCTTTCCTTGACAGTTATATCTTGTTTTGAATTTTTGCCTCTTGATAAATATATAACTTTCTCAATAATTTAATATTACAATTATAAATATAGCTACTGTTATTAAACTTTAATTAAAATATACCTTTCTGAATAATTTTATACTATTTTAATCATGAAAACACCTTTTATTAGTGTGTATCATGGTTGAGATATAAAAGTAAGTGATGTTTTAAGATTTGTAGGCAGGTGAGGTATTGTTAGGGCTTATGTAGGATATCATTTTTTATCTCTAAAATAACCAGAACGAATTAGTGGCATTAAATAATAATAACTAACATTGAATGCTTTCCTTATGGTAGGCATTCCATGGTCCTAAAAGCTAGATATTATCATCCTAGTATTACAGAGAAGAAAATCAAGGCTTACAGAATCACTGGGTTTCACACCTAGTTGGTGGTGAATGTGTGGTTTGAGCTCAAGTCTGGCTACCTGCAAAGGCCATATATAGTTTGCTCTTTATAAGCCTCTGCTCTAAACCACTTTTCTATCTTAATTTCTACCTGAAGAAGGAAAATTGAACTAATTTATTTAAACCCAAGTATCTCTTGATTAAGACTATATTACTAGGTTTTACTATTAGAAGTGAATATGGTACTTCTCCTGGTCTTGAGAAATATTGCAGTTCTTGAATATTGCTGGTGTCTGGAGGACGAAAGCCTTTCTAGTTCTGTAAATCTGTGATGTTCTCATTTTTTCCTCAGCACATTTCCCTATAGTTTTCAGTTTTAGAAGTTACAGGTCATTTGAATTTTCATCTTTTGAGGCTTTTCCTTAAAATACAAATAAGGAACTACATAAGATGCTTTCTTTATTCATAGGGTAGACTGATGAATACACAAGTAACATTCTCTGTCGAGGATGCTCAATACCTGCCATTCCCAAATTATCTTCAAACTAGTATACTGTGAAAGTTCTCTGCTTGGTTTTTGAACTTGGCTAGAGGCAGCATTCCATTACTACCCAGCTCACTAGCCTTATATCATTACCAGCTGTGTGCACTTCTTGGGGTTTGGATGATGTTCTGACGCTGTATAAATAATTTTGTCATTAGGTGCAATGTAGCATCCCATAATCTCACCAACATATGACTGCTCCATTTATGAGAATTGGCTGAGAGATTCCCCATCTCTTGCTCAGCCAGCCAGTTTCCCTATCCTATACTGCCTTGTTGTGGGATTTTCTTTTGGTTTGTTTTCATATCAATCTTGCTATCCGGTCTGACCAGCTTTCTAGATTTGTATGTCCCATTAGACTTCCCCCCAAATATTTTCTCAGTCAAATCTCCTCTTATTGTTCAGTTTAGCCATGTGGACTTTTATATTGAAAATGTTGCTGATCTTGACCCTGTGGAATTAGAATAATTCTGCAAACCAAATTGCAATTTGGTCAGTATCTGTCTCACTCTCTTTTCTTTTTTCATTCTTTTTTTTTCTCTCTCTCGCATACACGTGAGCACAAATACAAATTTATAAATTCTTCATTGCCAAACGAGAATGTAAAACTGTCATCATGCTCCCTAAATGATTGCTTCATCTTTTTTCTATTTTTCTTTGTGTTCATTTGTCAGTGCTCTGAAGAAGTAAAATATCCCATTAGTAGGGGGAAAAAAGTTTTCTTGTTATGAAGTTCATAGTTTTTCTCATCACAATCCGCTAATTAAAAAACATTTGTATAGTTAGTAGCACACAGCATGAAACTACTACTTCCAAGGAGTCAGCATTGCAGTGCAATTTAAAGTATATGTTTTAAATATCCTTTGTAGCTTATTTTAAAAATAAAATGTTGCATGTAAGATTCTATACAACTCCTCCCATCCCCCCATACACAATTGTTCATGTGCATACATTATTTCTAACAGACTCTATACCTTAAAGACTTCTAGAGTAGATCTCCTATCCATTTACTCTTTGAAATCTGACAACTGTATTTAAAAAGACAAACTGTATGTTTACTACATTTTACAGAGGGGAGAATATCTTTGCTTTTAATGAATATAATGAGAAAGGAAAGTAAGAAAAAAGAAAAGTATATCCCCAAATGGATACAAAACATAATATTATATAAAAGAGCTCTGAATAGAGATTAAGGGAGGGCTTTTATAATTTTGCTTTTGTGTTACGCTCACTTCTGACATAATTATTGAAGCTATTTGTCTGACTTTAGAACACTTCCAATCTGCTGTTTTTAGGTGTTGAGTGTCTTTATCATGGTTAATTTCCATAGCATGGGAAAAAATGTGTTTAGGAAATGAAAAATATTTTGATTCTACTTTCATCCTCAACATTTGTTTATTTAAGAAAGTTTTTGCTCTTTTTTTTTAAGGTTCTAGTCAATGAAAATATGTTCCTTTTTTTCCTCTGTAGCATGTGCACAAGTCTCAGTCTCTGACATACTGTATTTGGGACCTAAAAAGCCAGGAGGAAGATCCTTTGCTGCCCTTTCCTTCCACTTAAGCCTACTTAATTAAAGAAGGCTTCATGATTACTTGTTACATTGGGAGTCACATTTGGTCTTCTGTGCTCCTTTGAACACATTGTTCCATCCACTGAAGGATCAGTGCATGTTCAGTATAAGCCATATTAAGGAACATGATGGCCCTGTTGCTGTCTTGATCTGTCTGCCCATAGATGTAGCTGCAATGGGAGGCAGGAGCTGAGTCCTGATCCTGCTTACAAAGGAGCACATGTGTCCATTTCACCCTTTTCTCTTTCTAAAGAATGTAGTCCTACATTTTATTGCATTTCTTGTAGTGTGTGTGTGTGTGTGTGTGTGTGTGTGTGTGTGTGCGCGCGCGCGCGCTAGAATGGGTGATGTAAAGGCAAACTTTATAAACTTAGATAAACTTTGACGCATGATGTTAGCACATGGTAAGTCCTTAGTAAACCCTTGGTTGATGGAAAGAAAGCTTAGTGCCTGTATTCATTTGCTAATATTCATAGCCTTGATTAAATAGTCTCCGATTAGAAAACCCCTAGTGGCTTTTCCTTGCATATGTAAGTCCAGATAATAAACAAGGGTTTGTTGTGGCCCACAGATCTGGGCCTTGTCTGAATCTGCAACCTCATCTCCTAAATCCATCATCTCATTAATCTGCTATTGCAGCATTGCCTTGTTTACTCAGTCTGAAACATCAAGCTCTTTCCTGCATCAGATCTTTTAACTATTTGCTGGTCCCTTTGCCAGCAATGCTTAGACATGCTCCCACCCCACATTCTTTGCTCTTCCTTGCCTTTTCCTTTCCATTTTTCAAATTGCAGTTAAATTTTACCTTCTCAGAGAAGTTTTTGCTTAGACACTTATCCTAAAATAAGCCCTCTCCTTCAGCACCTTTTCCCTTGTTCTATAATATCATTTTATGAGACTTGGGATTTTTTTTGTTTGCTTGATATTTTTCTCACTTTCCATTTTATTCTAGGTTTCATGATGGAAGGGGCCATATCTGTCTTGTTTACCATTTTATCCTCAACATTTTAGGATGCTGTCTGTAAGACATTACCTGCTTAGTAAATACGATTGAATGAATTAATGGACTTGAAAATATAAACAAAATGTATTTCACTTGGCTTTATTAATTTTCTTATTCTTTCTGCTATAATCACTACAACTGTCCTGTGTTTGTGTCATCTATTCTAAATAGAAACTGCATCCATTTAGGGATCTGTGGTACTGAGTTTTGTGAGATTAAACTAAAGAATTCCATACACACTTATTTATTTTTAAGGGTTATGTTAATCATACACACTTACTTATTTTTAAGGGTTATATGTCTATATTTTTTAAATATTTATTTTTTAGTTTTAGGTGGACACAATATCTTTATTTTATTTTTATGTGGTGCTGAGGATCAAACCTAGTGCCTCGCGCATGCCAGGAGACTGTGCTACCACTTGAGCCACATCCCCAGCCCCTAAGGGTTATATTAATCATACTATGAAAGCAGCTATCATCCACTATGTCAATTTTGATGAAAGAAATATATTTTAAACCTGGATAAAGGTGTTTCTAGGAAAAAATGTGACTTTCTAGAATCTAAAATATACATGTGACATTTTAGAAAATATTATGTGATCGTATTTTAAGGATTTTTAGTTTTGACAGTGGCCACTCATGAACAGTGGCCTTTTAATTTATAGTACAGAAAGTATTACAATAAAGGAGAGATTAGAATTTCCCCCAAAGATGTATTATTCTTAGTCACTGCAATTATTTAAGCATTTAAAAACATTTTTGTAATGCTTTTCGATCGACATTCTTCATTAGGTTACAAACATCATTAGTCACCATTGCTTTTCACATTTATGTTACTCAACTGACTCATTTAGGCCTTTTTTGGTAGCTTCTGGTCTAGCATCTGTCCAAGAATGAATTTTTTAAAAATATTTTTTTTTAGTTGTAGATGGACACAATACCTTTATTATTTATTTATTTATTTATATGTGGTGCTGAGGATTGAACCCAGAACGAGGCAAGCGTTCTGCCACTGAGCCCAAATCCCAGACCTCAAGAATGAATTTTTAAATGACCTTTAATAGAAATTTTTAATTGTACATATACATAAATGAGTTTATTAAAAGAATAATAATCATTTTTGTCTGAAAGAAAGAGCGTACTATAGTATAATGCCTTTTCTGCCATTAATTAATTGTTCATCCTGAAGAAGTCAATTTTTAACTTTAGAGGTGTTATTCTTTTCATCTGTAAGTGATAGTTTATGATTCTATCTATTCTTGAATTTTATGATGTCATAAACAAGTTTAGGATTTAAGGAATTCTATCAAAAGGACAAATTTGTCCTGTTCCTTATTCAACTTTGTCAACCACTGCTTCATTTAACTTCTGGCCCCCCCCCTTCCCCAGTTTTATTTATACATCTTTTTGAATTTATTCTTAAAATTGTATCTAACTTTTATTTTTAGGATGAGAGGCTTTTGGGGACTATGTATTTCTAACTGTACTCTTCCATCTTTGGTGTTGCTCTTATTTGTTTAGATCTCCTGTTCCAGCCTCAGCATTGGATGATCATTTGCCTTTTCAAGAGAAGGTACTTGACCTTCAAGTTAGCTTTCTATCTCATCATCGTCTGGGACCTAAGAAGTGAATATCAAATACTGATGATTTTACTATAGAGCTCAGTATAATTCTTCAGTGAGGGAAGTCGTCACTAAAGAGATAGAGGGAAAAATTTATTTCTTGTTCAGGAGAGAGATCTAAGAAAATGTTAGAGATTTTGATAGATGGAGATGAAATGGATGAGTGCTAAAGGAGGATTGACAACATATATTAATGAAGGAGAAGTAGGAAATGTTTGGAAAACAAACTTTGGCTCAGCATCAACATTCTCTGAATTACAAAGAGGTGTGGGAGATCAATTTGGGGTAATGTGAACGTTTTGTGTAGTTTGTGTACATTCTTGAATTCAAGGTTAGAAATTTGGTGAGCTTTTACTTTAAGTGAGTAGTATCCCATGGAGGCTGTATTACTCAGTACCCAGTTAAAATTTAAATAAACATTAAAAAATGTATATTGAGTCATATAACTGAAAGTCCCAGGGTACTGAACAGCAGGCAAAGCTGGATGGAGTGATTCAGTGATGTTACTAGATCTTCTACTTTTTTTAGTCTACTTTCCTTTGTTTTGGCCATATTGTGAAGAGCTAAGCTTACATTCTACCTGCTTAGTTACCTTATCTGAAATACAGAACTTCTTTCTCAGTAGTTCTAATGAGAGTCCCAAGATGAACTAAATGGACTTTTTTTAACAATCATATGATCTTTGAACTTTTCATTGTGACAAAACTCATCTGATATCATGAATGGCCAAACTTGAGTTATATCACCACTTTGGGATTTAGGAGTAGAGTCATTGCACACAAGCCACATAATTTAAATGTAGGAGAGTAAAAGGAAAATTGTATTGCTGCTATTTGAGAAAGAGGAAATGTTGTCTTGTAGGAAAAAGCACTATAGGTATTATAGTAAAAAATGGGAATGAGGTAAAGAGAACTGGACGGGACAATTACTATAGCAAAATAGGATGGAGACCATTGATAATGTTAGAGATGGGCATTGGATTCTCAACATCTTATGGAAAAAGAGTAAGATTCTGAATGAGAATAATGACAATATATATGGAAAATAGGAAAGGAACTAGAAATATGAATGGAATTTGTGTTTGTACTTTACTAGTAATGAAATTTGTTTAAGAAATGAAGCTAATTTTATCTTTGTCCTATCCATGAGAAAATAATCTTGGATATAAGTTTATTTAGTCAATATCAAAGAGGTCACAGAGTACTTTCTTGGTTATAAGTATTTAAAATAGATAATGCTAATTGTAAATCATTCATATTTACTCATTGCATTAGGTCAGTGAATTTGCTTTGGCAGCATTTTAAGTTATTCCATGTACTTTAATGTAGTGAACTACTGGTTCCTTTCTGCCATTCATATAAAATCTTACACACACACAAATACATACACAGTCAACAAGTGTGCATTATTTGTTATTAGCTTCTCGAATTTATCATCTCTAAAAATGTCAGATATTAGGTGCGTCTGTAGAGTTCATAGATTATGCTAGATCCCACAGTGAAGATGAATGAGTAAAGTGTGACTGCCACTCTACCTAGTTATATGGTTCATAAAAACCAGTTTCTTTCTCAGTGGTCTGGAATACAGGTATGCATTTGATGAATGTGCACTATGGTGCGAGCCTCAAATGATAAAAAACTGAACAAGGCAGTATGCTTTAGAAACACAATAATATTTGGTACTATTTGGACAATGTTCACTTTAGTCAGCACTTTTAAGGCCGTCACATCTATTTCTCGGGAAATTTCCCATACTTGGTAATGTCGTTACATCTAATACTAGATCTAAAGTGTAAGTATAGGCTATTTTTTTGCATATCTAGAATTGATAGAGATATTTATTTGCATATAATTATTTTTTTGTGGTTTCCAAGATTTTAGAATGAAAGTAGCTAAGAAGGTAAATTCATTTTTGTAATTGCTTTATCCCCTTCTATCATCAATATAGAGAAAGCTTTTTAATGAAGTATCTAATATAATTCAAGGCATATTTGTGTATTTTGGATCAGTGTGGGTGTGGGTATGTATAGTGGTTATATCATGCAGTTTCTCATTCAGTCATAATGATTCTTAGTCTTCATTTTGTAACATCATTAAATATCATCAGTTTTGTTAAAGAGAAATTTTAATTTTATAAGCAACTTTGTTGTATTGAAAGATATTTTTCTCTACCATTTTGTAAGAGCCTTATTACCAGAATCCAAGCAGTAGCTCAATGCCATCACTGCACAGCCCTAGGAATCTCTGACTTAGTGTTTCATTAAAATTGGTCAGAATGAAGATATTATAATTTCTAAGTATGAAGAGTAACTGGTAGGATTACACAACCATGACATAGCAGTATTCTTTTACCTATTCTTTAAAGATAACTAATGGCATTTATATTTTATTTGTCATATTTTTTTTGAAAAGCAAGGGAAGCAGAGGCTAAGGATTAAGGTCTTGTTTGCTCTGAAATTTGATCACTGTTTAATATGTGAGTAGAGTTTATGTAAGTGATCACTTTCTTTGTCTAACTATGAGATTTAGAACTGGTAGTAGAAAAAAGAAGCTACTCATACAGAAACCCTCACAAACTATAAGTTGAAAGCATTAGGCTTTAGAATTGAACTACCTGAAAACATTCAGGTCTTTGGAAACATCATAATATTTGCTTTCTTTACATTTTTATTTTAGGTAAAATAATGACAGATGTTAGTGACCCACTTGAGCAGTGTTTTCTTTAGTTTTTCCATGGAAAAAAGTTGCCAGAAATTATTATTCTTTAATATGTTCAGCATGTATATGTTTTACATGTATTAACTGGTATTAAAATGTGGTTTCTAATTAGATGTCTAAATCTGAGAGGAATTGTGGTAAGTACCAACCTCTGAGAATTATTGAAAAGGAAAGTTTCAATGAATAGAAATTTCTTTTTGTCTACTGCATTTTTCAGGCTTTTCTTTTTTTAAAAAAATTTAAATTTATTCTAATTCGTTATATATGATAGCAGAATGCAATTCAATTCATACTATACAAATAGAGCACAATTATTCATGTTTCTGTTTGTACTCATAGAAGAGTCACACCATTTGTGTTTTCTGTCTTACTCCACTGACTTTTCTACCCCCATTTCCACTTCCTTCCCCTCTCTCCCCTTTGCCATATCTAAAATTTGTCTATTCCTCCCATGCTGCCCCCTCCCTCTGCCATTCCCATTATGAATCAGCATCCTTATATCAGAGATGACATTTGGCATTATTTTTTTGGGATTAGCTTACTTCATTTAGCATTGTATTCTCCAACTCCATCCATTTACCTGCAAATGCCATGATTTTAGTCTCTTGTAATGATGAGTAATATTCCATTGTGTGTGTATGTGTGTATATGTATGTGTAGGTAGGTAGGTATGTATATATATGTATGTATGTGTTTATATATATATATCACATTATATTATATATTGTATATATTATATATATATTATATATTATATATATTATATATTATATATATATATTATATTATATATATTATATATTATATATATATTATATATTATATATATATATCACATTTTCTTTATCCATTCATCTGCTGAAGGGTGTCTAGGTTGGATCCACAATTTAGCTATTGTGAATTGTACTGCTGTAAAGATTGATGTGTCTGTGAGCCTGTAGTATGCTATTTTTAAGTCTTTTGGGTATAAACCAAGGATGGGCATAGCTGGGTCAAATGGTAGTTCTATTCCTGGTTTTCCAAGGAATCTCCATACTGCTTTCCATATTGGCTGTACCAATTTGTAGTCCTACCAGCAATCTATGAATGTGCCTTTTTCCCCCCATCTTCGCCAACACTTATTGTTGTTTATATTCTTGACAGCTGCCATTCTGACTGGAGTGAGATGAAATCTTAGAGTAGTTTTGATTTGCATTTCTCTAATTGCTAGGGATGTTGAACATTTTTTTTTTTTGTATATTTGTTGACTGATTGCATATCATCTTCTGAGAAGTGTCTGTTCAGTTCCTTGGCCCTTTATTGATTGGGTTATTTGTTTTTTTGGTGTTTAGATTTTTGAGTTCTGCATAAACCTCAGAGATTAGTACTCTATGTGATGTGCACATGTAAAAATTGGCACCCAAGATGTGCATGGTGAGAGATAGGGGTTTAATTTCATTTTGTTGTATATGGATTTCTAGTTGTCCCAGCACCCTTTGTTGAAGAGGCTATATTTTCTCCAATGTACATTTTTGGCACTTTTGTCTAATATAAGACAACTGTAATTATGTGGGTTAGTCTCTGTGTCCTCTATTCTGTACCATTGGTCTACCAGTCTATTTTGGTTCCAATACCATGTTGTTTTTGTTACTATTGCTCTGCAGTATAGTTTAAGGTCTGGTGTAATGATGACACCTGTTTCATTCTTCTTGCTAAGTATTGCTTTAGCTATTCTGGGTCTCTTATTTTCCAGATGAATTTCATGACTGCTTTTTCTATTTTTACAAGTAATGCCATTGGGATTTTGATTGAAATTGCATTAAATTTGTATAATGCTTTTGGTAGTATTGTAATTTTGATAATATTAGTTCTGCCTATCTAAGAACAAAGAACATCTAAAAGAGGGAATACTTTCAAACTCATTCTATGAGGCCAGTATCACCTTGATTCCAAAACCAGACAAAGTTACATCAAAGAAAGAAAATTTCAGACCAATATCTCTAATGAACATAGATGCAAAAATTCTCAATAAAATTCTGTCACTTCAAATACAAAAACATCAAAAAGTTAGTGCACCCTGATTAAGTGAGGTTCATCCCAGGGATGCAAGGTTGGTTCAACATATGGAAATCAATAAATGTAATTCATCACCTTAATAGACTTAAGGATAAGAATCATATGATAATCTCTATAGATGCAGAAAAAGCATTTGGCAAAATACAGCACCCCCTCAGGTACAAAACACTAGAAAAACTAGGGATAGCAGAAACATATCTCAACATTGTAAAAGCTATCTCTGCTGAGCCCAGGCCAGCATTATTCGAAATGGAGAAAAATTGAAAGTATTCCTTCTAAAAACTAGATATTCCTTCTAAACAAGATAAGGATGTCCTCTTTCACCACTTCTATTTAACATATTTCTTGAAACACTAGTCAGAACAATTAGAAGAAATTAAAGATCCACAGATAGGAAAAGAACTCAAATTATCAGTATTTACTGATGATGTGATTCTATATCTAGAAGATCCAATAAATTGCACCAGAAAACTTGTAGAATTAAAGAATTCAGCAAAGTAGTAGGATATAAAATCAACACCCATAAATCAAAGACATTTCTGTATATCACTAACAAATCGTCTGAAAGAAAAATGAGGAAAACTAACCATTTACAATAGCCCCCCCCCCCCAAAAAAAAAAAAAAAGAAAAGAAAAATGAAATACTTGGGAATCAACTTAATGAAAGAGGTGAAAAACCTCTACAATGAAAAGTACACAATGATAATGAAAGACATTAAAAAAGATCTTTTTCAGGCTTTTCTAATTTTTTAAACTAAGGAATTTGCTTTCTCAATGTTTCTCAGTGTTATTCTCTAGGATTTCTGCTGGATGTTGTGTTTTTTTGATGATAAACCCTTTAGATATTATTTATATCTCAACTTAATGAACTCAAGGCATTTATATCTATTAAGACCCATTTTATATTATAGAAATATAAAATTGTTACTTGTTTAAAGATTTAGGCTTTAAGTGGACATGATATTTTAGATTTGATATATCTTACATTTTAGAAAAATAGTAGGACATTTCTGAAGTAAAATGTTGCAACTTGATTTTGTTTGGTACTTTGGTTACTTTGGTTTTACAATTTAAAGTGTGGGGAGTGGTGGTGGGGAAATCCCTTCTGTCCAAATTTGTCTACATGAGTCACTAGCAGTCTTCCTTCTAATAGTGTGTAATGAAATGATGCCCTCTGAATCAGTATTTCCATATTTGCAATTTTGGAATTCAGTTATGTACTCATCAACACTGACTTAAACTTCTGTTTTGTTTTTTGATTTGTCATATAATCTTTCTTTTTTGTCAGTGAACACATCTAAGCAAGAATGACTTCTGATTTTCATAGACATGGATTGTTAATTGTTCTCTCACTCATTTTGTCTTAATGACTAATACATTTGCTTGCAACTCCAAACCACAGTAGGCACACAGATAGTAATACTCACACACTATTAGCCAACAAAATGTGGATTGCTTCAGTGTTTGGGCACCCCTAGGAACCTATGATGGGTTTTGATGTTGTCCCTTGTACCCACTAATTTGGCATATTGTTGCATAGGAGCTCTGAGGGACAAGGAAAGAGCACTGGACTAGAGTCAGAAGAACAGATTCCAAAGCCCAGTTTAACCACTCACCTGTGTTAAAGAAAGGTCACTATCATTGCATGTCTCCACCTGTAAAGTGAGGGAAATAATACTCTTTTATCTTAACAATTTGTTGTGAGGGTTAAATAAAATAATAATTTTCCAGGAAATTTGTACATTTGTGAGTAAAATATTATTGTAAAGGTTGTATTGTTTTAGTTGGAATTATTATTTATTTAAAAAGACTGAATTGTTTTGAGATTTTCTAATAAGCTACTTAATCTATGGACTTTCATTTATATGTTTAAAATATGAGTAGAAGTATGAGAGTATTAATACTTTAATGAAAACATAGTGTTTAAAGAGTGTTTTGGTGAGGATGTGGGGAAAAGAGTATGTGCTTATACATTGTTGGTGGAACTGCAAATTGGTGCAACTACTGTGAAAAGCAGTATGGAGATTCCTTCTAAAACTAGGAGTGGAACCACGATTTGATCCAGTTATCCCACTCCCCAGTATATTGCCAAAGGATTTAATATCAGTATACTACATTAATGCAGCCACATCAATGTTTTTAGCAGCACAATTCACTAAAGCTAAGCTATAGAGCCAACCTAGGTGCCCTTCAACAGAATAATGGATTTAAAAATGTGGTTCATATATACAATGGAGTATTACTCATCTATTAGAAAAAATGACATTTGCCAGTAAATGGAAAGATCTGGAAACTATCATGCTAAGTGAAATAAACCAATCCCCCAAAACCAAAGATTGAATGCTTTCACTGACAATGTGAACACTAACCCACAATAAGGGCAGAAAGGGTAAGAATAGAAGTTTAGTAGATTAGACAAAGGGGAATGAGGGAAGGAAGGAGACATAGAAAGAGGAAAAACAGTGGAATGAATCTGACATAATTTTCCTATGTACACATTTGAATATACCACATTGAATCTCATCATTGTGTACATCTACAATACTGGGATCCTAATTAGAATAAGATATTTTTCATGCTTGTATAATTATATGGAAATGGATTCTACTGTCATGTAAAACTAAAAAAGAATCAATTAAGAAACAATAGTGTTTGGCCCAAAGCTATAATATAATACTACATTTGTTCTTCAGGTACAGGTTTGAGAGTTATAGTGGTAAGTGGGAAGAAATAATACAGGGGACATTATTTATAGATTTTTGTTATGTATTTTTGCAGTTCTGGTACAAGTTTTTAATTTTAGCTAAATAGCAGCAATCAATTAAGCATTATAGTAGGTGGTAAAAATGAAAAAAGTCTCAAGAATAGAAAAGTAGAAAAGTAAGTTACAGATATTTCACTATTGATTCATTTTCTTCAACTGAAATTGTGTAATGCCTATTTTGTAAAATGCTTTGATACTAGGAACTTGATTTGAAAGTAAGTGAAAGAGTTGTCTGTATAAACACACGTGAGTAAAAGATTGTTGACTTGCACCTTTGTCTTTTAAAAGACTAAATAATTTTTAAAGAAGATTAAAGAGTTTTTAAAGGTCAAAAAAAGGTATATAAGTATCTCACAGATCAGAAGGTTTGACCATACCATTTTTTTTTTTTTTTTTTTTTAAGGAAGAGGAGCATTTAAAAACTATGAGACAATAGCTTTCTAACACAAAGTAGTTCTTTCAAATCTCTGGCATCATTTTCCTGCTTAAGCCTCAAGGAAAAGAACTATGAGTGTCTATACCTGAAGAAATTTCCCATATTAATTTTAATAAAAGAAAAACAGCTGAACATCATAATTGTAAAAAGTTAGAAAAAATGGAAATAAATGTTCTGGTATCTGTTCTTGATTATGAATGTTAGCAAATATAATAAAAGTTTCTTTTGTTCACAGTAGGATTGTGAGTAGAGTGGAAATTGGCCATTTCAGGTCAATTGTGTCATGTATTATCCCATTAATGCAGATTATAAGGCTGATATATTCTTTTTTTCTATTCTTTTATTTATTTTAAATTTATTTTTAATTGACAAATAATAATTTTGTAATTTATGAGGTACAATGTAATGTTTTATTCTGTGTATACATTATGAAAAGATTCAATCAAACTGTCAAACATATCTATCTATCTATTTATTTATTTATTGTAGCAAGAATGTTAAAAAAATCTATGCTAGCCATTTTGAAATATACAATGCATACTATTTAACTGTGGCCACCATGCTGTATAGTATAACACTAAAACTTAATCCTCCAGACCAAATTGAAGGTTTGTACCCTAATGTGGTAAAACATTTAATTACTATACATAGACTTAGGACATTTAATATAAAGTATTTTTTTTTTTTGCATTTTTTTCCCCTGTAGAAATAGATTTTCCTTTTTATTTCTTTCAAAAACCTTTGCATAAGACCATGGGGATAAAGGTCAGTGATAGAACACTTCCTTGCATGTGGGGGATTAGAGTTCATTCCCCAGCACCACAAAACAACAATACCAAAACTAAACAAAAACCAACTATGTTATTCAACTTCCTGTTTTCATGAGAAAGTATCTGAGAAAATCAACTTAAAACAAGGAAATGATTTTGGATCACCTTTTCAGAGGTTTCAGTTCATGTTGCTTGGCCCTGTTGCTTTGGGCCTATGGCTGCCTGTTATATCATGGTACAGGAGGACTCTTCACCTTATGGGAACTAGAAAAACAAGCAAGCAAACAATCACATCATCATCATCATCATCATCATCATCATCAACAACAACAACAACAAAAACCAAAAGGATAAAGAGGAGGAGGTCCCAATATACTCTTCAAGGAACATCCCAGTGCCCTAACCTCATTTAACTAGATCCCAGTATTTCCGCTTGCTGGGGACCAAACCTTCATCACATGGGGTTTGGGGGGATGTTCAAAATTCATGCTGTAGCAATCTCTGAACTCATTCTCATCTTTGCTAATTGAGACTGAAGGTAATATATGCTGCAGGAGATTGGGAGTAATGTTTGAATAATTAATTGCAAGCATTGATACCTAACCCTCTCATTTGACCTCCCTTTGATTCTATTCAATTCTTTGTTATAGTTCCTAAAGAGAATTAACTCAAGATAAATACCCCATCTCTTCACAACTCTACTTCCCCTCCCAGATCATTCTAAATCTTTTCATTTACCCTTATTTCAGCTAGTTTACCAGAGCAAAGCTCAGTAAATAGCAAATAATTTTGAATGCTATTAATAATATTTTACTTTTTGTCATTATAAAACTGTATACATATTCTATTATTCTTGGGTAATATTAGTATGGGGATGGTCAGTCTGTGAATGGATGAGTGGAAGAAGAGAAAAAGTTACAGAGAAAGTAATAGATAATTAAGTCATGAATTCTTGAGCAATGGAAATTCAAAAGCACATATCTAAAGCCTACATTTTTTTTCGTCTCTTATGATATCTAGTATTGACCTTTTCTTGAACTCTTGGAAGTAAAGAACATCATAGATGTGCCTGGAAAATATTTTATTATTTTTGAAGTTCCTTAAGGGCTGTGGTTTTATTTCTTAAACTATTTTTCCCAGGGTCTAGTTTTTAGTGTTCAGTAAATAGTCATTGGATTAATGAGTAAATAATGCTGGGACCAAGAAATATCAGTAAAATTCATTAAACATGCTTTTAGCTGTGTGCAGTATTCCAGTTGTTTACAGGGTTAAAAAATACATAGAAAACCAATGTAAGCTGATTTTCTAGTCCTTTAAGTTTTCTTCTTTCTTTGTTGTATTCTTTCTTGCTTGTTTGCTTTGTTGCTTTATGGTGTTGGGGATCAAAACCAGTATCTCATGCATGCTAAGTATGCTCACTTGCCCTAAGTGCCTATGCCCCCAGTCCAAGGTGTATTATTTAACAATGACTCTGCAGTGTTCTGAATTTCCTATTTTTTTTTTTTACTGTTTTCATCATTGTTCTATATATTACAGAGCCCTGCCTGCATACAGTAGCTACTCAGTACATTTTAAAATGTTTTCATGAGCATTAGGCTTTACTTTAGTGGAAATACTGTTTGTTCTCTTATTACCTGTTCAGTGCAATGGAAAAGGTAGGTGCTTTAATGGTTTTCACTTTTCTCTTTTGGATTATTTTTCAAGTGTCCAAAATTATGTCTATAATTGATTTGAAGCATGTTAGACACAGTTTAAAGTGACAGATAGGAGCTGTAAGGTAGAAATACTGAGACATTTCTTTTTCTATGCTACAATGGCATTATGAACAAAACTGTGGTTTGCTAGTTCACTTGTAGAAAAACTCTAGTTTTGCAAATATGAATGCATTAAGAAAAGTGGAATCATTAGACATAAATTCCTGTAAGGTGTTAAAGTCTAGGACCTTTTTGGATATGGGGTTTTTTGATGAGACAAGATAACAATGGAAGAATAATAGTGGTGTATAATTAGTGGGTCTATCTGTTGGCTTGTCAATGGTCCCAATTTACTTGGTCCATTAAAAGGAAATAGTATATCACTGTTTTTTCCAGCTTGTATTGCTTGACCTTTTGAACTATCCCTTTGAAGGATGCCTTCCTAGCTTTTTTCTTTATATTTTAGATATTACCATATTCTTTCTGCTTTATTAAAATGTTACCTTTATCATTATTTTTATCTTGAAATTAGTATCAGTTTGACCTAATTATAATTAATGCATCAGTCATTATTAGTGGCTTATTGTATTATATCAGATGAAATAAAATTCTGGAATATATACATTTTTGGGTATGGTGATTTTATTCCTATTATGTCTTTATGTTATAAAAATATTTCCTGGTTTTCTTTGCTTCATCCATTCTCCAGCAATTTTCATAAGTAAAAGTATCTTAGGCATCACCTTGATTCAATTAATGATGAATTTTTGGTGATTACCAGTTATTTTTCTAATGAATAGATAAGAAAGATTCTTATTTATATGATTAAAGCATGTCCATCTGCCCCTTTCCTTGGGATGGTCTTATCCATCAAAAAAAGTATATTCTCTATTTGGGTCAATATACTTGTTTAGTGCAATTACATTACACTTTTTATTTTTGATATCAACAAGTGAGCATATTTTTAAAAATTTAATGAATCTATTTATGCTTTAATAATTGTAAGTAAGTGGCTAATCTTGTTCTACTTAAACTCTACCTAGTTTCTTCCCATCTTAGATTATATTGAAGCAAATTCCAGACATTTGATTTGTGACTTTGCATGTTGTATTGCATATACCTAAAAAAATTTGAAATTTCTTAAAAATTAAGACAAATGCATATACCTAAAAAAATTTGAAATTTCTTAAAAATTAAGACAAACTGTAATATCATTATTATCCTGATAAAGATTCTAAATAATTTAATATCATGAAATTCATCTAACCTATAAATATTTTTTACTATGAAATATTAAATAAATAATAGGACCTGATTATGCAATGAAGAGAGGAGGC
The DNA here is from genome assembly GCF_045843805.1 of Urocitellus parryii. Classification (NCBI taxonomy): domain Eukaryota; kingdom Metazoa; phylum Chordata; class Mammalia; order Rodentia; family Sciuridae; genus Urocitellus; species Urocitellus parryii. Next base: position 199,993,055 of record NC_135531.1, on the reverse strand, counting down.
TGTCTCCTAGAGTCCAGAACATGCTTATAATGCTGGATAGGCAGTGGTTGCTGAAAAAAGGTTCCTTTTGCCCATAGATCTGGAGTATGGTGCTTTTTATTTGAGAAATGATTAATCAGTGTTTATTCAGTGGCTCACTTAATATCTTTAATGTGTTATAGTCACTTAGTTTTATTCCTCCATCTTACAGATTGCTTTGTGTTATATGAGTGATGCCTACTAAGTGGTCCAGAACAAGCCCGTGTGCTGCCCTTGTCACAGCCCTGCCTGTGGATGGCTGCTGGGTATTAGCACTTACATTTAAATGACCTGGAAGTTTTCCTTCTGTATGGTGAGGGTTGACAATACTAGACTAAGGTGTACTGTCAGGGCTTAGTACACACAATAGCATGATCTCTTATTATATTTTATCTCTACAAGTTCAAGTTTGTCAGTACACATGCAACTAGTAATTCTATTAGCTTTGTTTCACTTGCTGGGTATTTCCTTTCCTTTTGTTTTGTTACTTTTTAAGGGATAATTATAGTAGTATGAAACATTCTGTCCACATAAAAGCTTATTGAAGAGGTTAAGTGTTCTTGCTAATTAAAGAAAGTACTAATTGGACAGATTGTTGTTTTGTATAGTGATTTTCTATTTTCTAAAAAATAGGAACACAGAACTACTCTTTTCAGGAATGCTATTTCATAGTTATATTTCTTTTCACTATTTTAATGATTTAAATGTAAAGATGAAATTTATTTTGGGAATAGTTGATTTAGCTTTGGTTTATAGGTGGGACAGAGATAAGATGTAACTATTCCTTTCAATGTGAGGAAATTTTATAGCTCTCAGTCCCTAACTGCATCTTACCTATTCTTAAAACATATATCTATCCATTCATTCATTTATCCATCTATCTATGTATAGTTTTTGTATTTCCCATTTATAATAGGACTCAGTTTGATGTCACTAATTTTCTTTGCACTCTTTTGTTAAATACCATAGGATGGAAATGGACATGTTCTGAAGTCAAATGGTTTGTTTTCAAAGAATAAATTAGTGATAGATGGTTAAGAAAGGAAGTAGTCTATGGTTATTCTATTCAAAAACATTACTTTTCAATGTCATGAAAGCATACAATTTTGAAAATATTACACATTATTTGACTTTTGGCTTCACTGAGAATTTGTTGGATAGTTTCCTTTTTTTCTTTTTTTTTTTTTAATGTTCCCAGGCTGTCTCTTATGCTGATGTGACCATCTGTATTAGTGCTATGGTACCAAGACTCACTCTTATAGTCCTGGAGGTTAGAATCCAGAATCAGGTCTCTCTGGGGCTGTTCTCCCTCTGAAGGCTCCAAGGGAGAATTCTTTCTTGCCTCTTCCTAGCTTCTGCTAGCTTTCTGTAATCCTGGACATTCTTTGGCTTGTAGCTGCATTGTTCCTGTCTCTGCTTCTGTTGTTGGATATCTTATCTTAGCTTATCAATATGTCAACAAAAAAGTATCAGTGAATTGTCTATAATAGATACTTGTTCATGGAGTGAGTAAAATGTTAATTATTTGTCTCATAGAATCTTCTGCGACATTACTATGTTTTTTCTTTTAATAACTGCCTTTAGATATTTATATCTGACAATAAGATGAAATGACAGATATTAATATAGTTAGGACCGTAGAATTCTTCTAATCCAACTGCTGTCATTTTGCAGCTGAGGAAAAGGTGGTCTGGGGAGGTTAAGTGAGTTTTATCGAAAACCAGAGATGGGTGATGACATCTCTAGGTGGATCCCTGAGTGTTTAGTATTGAAATCTATAATGCAAATCTAATGTTGCAAATTTGATAGCACCTAGAGGACACTGATGAAAATCAATAAGAAGCTTGAAAACCAAATAGAGAGAGAATTTGAAATGATTTCAAAACAAAGGTAAGAAATGATTAATCGGTGATAGTGTTCTCTCCCTATTGAAAGCAAATAGAGAAACAGAGGTTCAGAGGTCAGGAGAAATAGATGCAGTTTTGCTTTCCAGCTGGACTGTTAAAAATTGTTATGGAGAATTTGAAGAGGAATGAAAGTACACCTTTTTTATTCAAAACAAAACAAAACAAAACAAAACAAAAACAAGACTCACACAAATTGTTGTAGTAATTTGGTCTTACCTGAAATTTTTTAATTTTAAAAAATTCATTTGTGTACTTTATTTCCTGACTTGGCCCACATCATTGTTTCCTCATCAGAATGCAGCTTTTAAGTTTTACAAGGAGGTACTTCCCCCTCCACAATTGCAATCTCTGAAAACCTTGAACCTGTGGATCCTCAGTGTGTAATTTTCATATCTGTTTCCCTTATAAAACAGGACATGATACAACTGGAGGCTTTTAAATCTCTGACCTTCAGAATGCAGCATAATATTCATACTTCAGATTTCCTCTAGATGGGTTAAGGCTGTGCATTCTACCAGGATCCTTGACGCCTTCCAAGAGATGAGGGTGGAAGGAGAAATCTGGTATTTCTTCAGCTGTGCCCCATACTCTTCTAGGCTGAGCCATGGCTTCAGCTACTTGGTGGATTTTCTAGCTGTGAATGAACATATAAACATCACTTTTTTTTTTTTAGTTGTAGATGGACACAATACCTTTATTTATTTATTTTTATGTGGTGTTATCAAACCCAGTGCCTCACACATGCTAGGCAAGCACTCTACCACTGAACCACAACTCCTGCCCCAAACATCACTTCTTAACAGATCTGAATACTTCCTGTTGGCTAGCTTCTGCACTGACTTTTCTTCATTTACCAGTTGCTCTGATACTATCCTGACACGTTTTTGTTGCCTATATCCATGGTATAAGATGGTATGTACTTTTCTACCAACAGTGTTTTATATATCCATAGCCTTCTCTTTTGCTAAATGCAAGCAATTGTCAGCTTGTGGGTTTTTGTTTTATTTTGTTTTAAAATAACTTCTTTTCTTCCATAGACTTTTACAAGCTGTCTAAAAACAAAACTAAAGTCAAATAATGAGCCCTTGCTTGTTAGGGACTGTGCATACAAGTAGCTTTCCTTGATTTGGAAAGATAACAGTTGGCAATCAGAAAGTCTTTCAACCTGCATCTTCCTATTGCATCCAGTCAGAAATTCTTAACACGAAACCAACACTGAAAAATTTTAGTGCAGCAGCTCTGGGGATATCGGAAGAGATTATGGTTATCAGCAGTCTTTCTAGTTCTTAACAGGGTAGCCATTGTGTAGCTTAGGATAAATTAAGAAAGAAATGGACACGTTCGAGTATTATGGACCAATTCAAAATAACAAGCATCTAAGCTTTCTCAATAGTGTGTCTGGTAGAAAATTCTACTTTGTGGGGGGGTTAGCACTGAATTACTTTCAGTCAACTAATCAAGAGTTATGCAGACACTCAGGGGATGATAATGAAACATGAGCATGGATCCATGTATGTCCTACTGTATTACTCTCAGAGGTGCCATTTGTCAGCCATAAGATTTTGGGGGAAATTGCTTAAGTTTTCTTAGTTTTCTCGTCTCTTTAGATGGGACTAGCAATATCTCACTAACAGTTTTCTTGTGAAGATAAAATTAAGCCAAACAAGATAATGTGTGTAAGGAGCCTAACATGGAGCCTGGCACATTATAAGTGCCTCTTAAGTGGAACATGTTTCTCTACATTTGTAGAGCACTACAAAATGTTTTCACAGACTATATCATTTTTTCTTTCAAATAAACTATGCAGTGGTCAGGCAAGGTGGCAATAGCACCTTCTTTTGTAGATGAGAAACTTAACATTTGAGAGAGTGATTCGTCCAGCACTTCATGCTATGGTTTTCTGTTTCTTAGACCAGGGCATTAGCTTTCCCCACAACTTCACTTAAATTTTCTAATTTCCTCATAGGATTATTTAACATTCTAGCTATAAGCACCAGGCATTAAGGGGGGGGGCAGTGCTTTAGTGAAAATCTTTATGCTTTTAAGCTTGTATACAATAAAATAACACAGAAGGCTTTTGAAAATAATTTAACATACTAAATAAACATAAAATTAAATGTTTATTTTAATTATTTTAAGTCATTATGTTCTCTTAATAATCACATTTCCTTTACTTGGTGGTAAACTAGACATGCAAAAAGAATTATTTGCAAAAAAAGAAAAACTTTCTGTAGACAATTTTTCTGCTCTAGTTAGTGGATTAGCCTTATTCAAATATTCCTTTAATAGCAAATTCTGTATTGCTTCTAAGGCTTTTGTTGAAGAATTCCTAAGCATTATAGCTCCTTATTCATTTTTTAAAAAATTTTTGGTTGGAGGAACTAATTTTATGAACATGTGGCATTAAAACTGACACATTAGGAATTAGGTTATCTTTTTTTTTTTTTTAAAGCTGACTGAAAAAATATTTCCAGTAATTGTTAACACTTATAAAAAATCTTGTGAAAAAATGTATGAAAAATACTCCATTCTTCTACCATACCTGGGTATTAAAAAATATTTTGGCCCACTTATGTTCAATATATAGTGCATGTTTAACTTACTCTCACTACGTGGCTTCCTTCAATGTACAGAACTTGGGCAGGTGTTATTAATAAAAAATAATAATAATAAACCCTTTCTATTTTAAATAAGGATGCTATTCTCCCAGCTTTGAAGCTCACACATACTCTTTAACTTATCCCAGCTTTCCCTCATCTGGTCCTTAAATGGATCCTTTCATGTGGTCAGCCCACGAGCCGTGCGTACTGCCGTTCAATCACGCCACTGTACATCGCCATCATGAGGGTGGTTTGCATGATTTGCATTTCCTGTGCTGTTTGAGCTTCAATGAGCTCTAAGCGCCACGTATGAAGAAACCGCTGCCAAATAATGCAATGATTTTAGTCAAACCAGATGAGCTGTGCTGGAGTCAGCTACCAAGTCAGTTGGGGGTGGGGCGGTGTTGTCAGGACATCCTGTTAGAAAAGGATTCTTCAAGATGTCCACACATGCAAGATGTGAATTCCTGAGCAAATCTGGCTGTGTAATATAAGCAGGTTACTTTTGGAAAGATAAGGCTAAGGGGCTGAGATGGGTAACCACATGCTTGTTATTCTTAGAAAATTCAGTCTTTTAAATTTTAGTATTATGTCATGCTGCCAATGTAATTATTTATTGTGTCAATAATAGATTTTGATGACATTAATTTTCTAACCATACCGAGTGAAATTTAGTCAAAATTAAATTAAATACATTGATTACTTGTCCCCTTGTCCTGTAAAAGAAAGCTTGTATTTTATTAAAAATGATCGATAAAAGCTGTCGGACAAGTATTACAGAAATGGCATAGTAGTGGGCCAATGAATAGCTACTAAAGTGGGGAAGAAAAAAAACATGCACCAGATACTAGTCTTCATGAAAAACATAGACAGATGGGGAGACAGACCTATATGATGCCACAAATAGATGAATATCTTGTAAGGATTTCAAACAAATGTTGTAAGAGCCAGTAAAAATTTTAAAAGTTGGTTTAAAAGTATATCTTGTGCTTATAAACAGAGTATATTTTTTCTGCTCACCTGAAACCCAACCTCTAAATTGTTATTAAAATATTTAACCAATAGTAAGCAAAAAGAATGTAGACTGAACCTATACACAAGCACAGAAATATTAAGATGAATCTTGCTAATAACCGTGACTAATTTATCTTATATTTCTTAGACTTAGGTATGTTGTTAAAATACCTGAAAGAAAAACTTCAATAGGAATCCTTTTAACTGTTGATGGGTAAAAGTTTTTTTTTTTTTTTTTTTTAAGATTCCCTATTCTTGTATACAGAGAACTGAAGAATATTTATTCTCTTTTCCCATGTAATGTGTACTACAAAAAAATGTACTTGGTAAACTTGGTATGGGTTCTAATCACTAGTTTATAATTTACAACTAGTTTAATCCTACTGGTTAATCAGTGCCAATCTTGTGTGACCTATTGTATTTTTAAAAATAGGCTAAAATTAAGATGCTTTCAAGACACAGGTACTTATTGAAGAAATTATAATATACTTACCTAGGTTAAGAAGAGGTGGACAATTTATGTGGATGAAAAAATTATGTATTTTATTACATCTACACTTTCGGTGGTTTTGCATGTTGTATGTCATTTAAGCTTGAGAATGTTTTTCATGTGATGAATGTTAAAGCCCAGTCTTCCTTTTAAATTTTCTTTTATACTTTGTTTGCTAATTTCTACTTTTATTACAAATCTAACTTTAATACATGCCTTAACTCTTACCTCATGATCAGTTTGATATTTTTGAATTGTTACTGGATCTATTTGTCTTAGGACATCTTGGGCCAGGGAACAGTTTTTTTGAGTCTGAATTTGAAGGAGTGAATATCTGTGCTCCAAAACTCTTTCAAGTGTTCAGCTTGATGTGCTCACTGATGACATTAGAATGCTGCATCTTAAGTAATGTCATAGCTGTTATATAAGTTATTAAAATTACTATTGCTTATTAGGTAAATTGGCTTTAATAATTTTGCACTTATCAGAGATTTTAGTTTTATGTAAATACATTTGAATAATTAATAATATTGTACCAACTTTTCTTTGAACATTCTTCTTGGTTACTTAGTTCCTAAGAAACTATTTTTTTATATCTAAAAATAGCTTATATTTTTAGAAGCTTAATCCCATGGGGGAAAGGAACACATTTTGCATTAGTTGTCTTTAATTTACTGAACAGTTCTGTAAGGCACTCTGTACATAGATTATGAAAACCACTGGCACACATTTTTCTGACCTCACAACATAAGCTGCACTCCTGTTGCAATCCCAGAAAATGTGTTTATAAAGATTCCAGCAATAATAGTCTTGTGACTAAATAAGAAACAGAAGCTAAAGCTAAGAGCCAAACAGATACCTATCGGTTTCCTTGAGTTTAATCTGATTAAAACATGGCTCTCAAAAACATTAAGTAGAATGTCATGTCAGAGAGGCAGTATATGATAAATATAGTTCATGACAGGAAATCGTTATTAAATCAGCAGTACTAGTGAATCTGTTATGGAAATTTCCCTGTAATTTACTTAGGTTCCCCCATTTTCCACCTCCAGTGCATCACTATACTTTTTGGCTTTAATGTTAAATATGTCATTTTTCTGCTGAATGAAAGGTAGTTTTGCTACTTTTAAAAGTCACACATCTGTATTATGATCATTAATTAAACAATCACACATGAGCTAGCTCTTTACTTCAAATAGGAAAACTTTCTAACAAGTAGAGTTAAAAAAAAATTCATACTGGTAATTGGCCAGCAGGACCTAAATACATCAACCTAAAGGCAGCAGCCTCCTTGCTCTTAATAAGGACAAGCAGTTTTCTAAATGTGAAGCACACAACTTGGTTAAACCCCCGGTTATTGATAGCCTTCCAAATTTTAAGTTGCTGATTATTTGTTGCAAAAATTTGAGAATTTTATATATAACTTCATCAAAATCATACCACGTTTACTGTTTGCTTTGAGGAAATAGCAGTAAAACATTAGTCAGTATAACCCACTTATTTGTAGCTAAATCTGAGTACTCCAATTTTTTTTAACAGTTCAGAAAGCATTTTTTAAAAAGAAATATTTTTACAAGGCAGGAAGATTATTTGGCTGACTTACATTAATGAAACATTTTGGCACATGTAAAAGATTTCTCAAGCTATTATAGCCACCCCCCCAAATCTTGGTTTCCATTTAAAATGTCACCAATGTGGAAAAAATACCATCAATCAAATTGCTTATCTTCTAACAGAAAAGAAAAAAGTCAAGGAAAAAATGAACAGACAATGGGCTTCCAGTGCATTTTTGGCTTCCCATTAAGGAATTCTTATTTAGAATTGGTCAGTTATCTGTGACCTTAAGATGATCCTTTTTCTCTTTGTTGCATTGTATGTTTTCATCTTTACAGGAATAAATCCACTGAGCAATATTCCTAACTTTATGTCCCTCCAGCTAGACACGGGGAATGCTTCAGTTTTGTGAATAAGAAGAATAAAAAAAGTTATTTTTCTGAAGAAATGTAGGAATAACTTTACAATGAAGAAGTACAAAATTCCACATATTACTGTTTTCTTCTTTCTCTAAAATTTATTCTTAAGAACTTAGTGGAAACAAAGACCACTTTCACAGGAAACTTAAAAGTTCTAAATCCTTCTTAAGAGCTTAACACAGGAAGACACCTGTGTGCTAGCTGCAAAAAACCAAAAACCAAAAACAAACCAAAAACACTAGGATACTTACCTATTAAAATTTAGCCCTTTTCCAAGAAATAAATATGGAGAACTATGTGAGTATCACCTCCTCGTACTCCCCAAGTTCTGAGGTGACTGTGGTCTAGGTAGGGACTGAGGCCTTTTTCTAACTCTCTTAGAGTCAGGACTATTTCACCTTTGAGGTTCCTGTGTCCTGGTTCCAAATAATTAAGCTGAGTCCCCTCTGTGTTCACACATGTACAGACTAGAGGAATGGTTCATGTTTCTATTATTGTCTATTTTTATAATTATCTACCTTAATTGTGTCATGTACTGGCATGGTAAAAGATATCTCTTAGAATATCAAGGAGTTTTAAACAAAAACACTCATAGTTTTTGTGCCAACAGAATTCAGTTCTATAATAAAATCATATTATATTATAATAGAACCCATTGATACTAAAATGTCAGAAATCCCTGCAATAAGAATAAACCAGCCTCCCATGATCATTCTAAGTATGTGTGTTAGTCAGCTTTCTGTTTCTATGAAAAAACACTTGATAAAATCAATGTATAAGAAGGAAAGGTTTATTTTAGCTCATGGTTTTGGAAGTATCAGTTCTTGATTGGTTGACATGTTGCTTTGGGGCGTGTGATGAGGCAGCACAACATGAGGTGAGAACATAGGAGGGGAGATTGTTCACCTCATGGTAGCCAGGAAACAGAAATGGGCCAGTGTCCTGATATTTCCTTCAAGGTCATGTCCCCAGTGTTATAACTTCCATTCATTAGGTCCCACTTCCTAAAAGTTCCAGTACCTTCTAAAAGTGGCACATGATCCTTTAGGGTTCACTTATTCACACTAAGCAGTACCTAAATAAAGTGACAGTGAAATTCCAAAACAGTTTGGTGAGCAGCATAATTATATTCAATTAGCATACATGGAAATGTACCAAGAATGTTAACTTATTTGTGCAAAGTTAGGCCATGTTTACGTGGCAGGCAAAAGGAATACTCAAGTTGTCTGGTTTATGCTCTTTCTATTCTACCAGTGGCAGAGAATACTCTGGTTCATCTGAAATCAAGAGGATTGTTTCCACTCAGAAGTTAAACAGGTGTACTTGTGAAAGTGCCCTCAGTTTAGGGAGCTTTTATTTTAGCTCAGGTGTGTGGTTTGTTGAGTGTAAGTTGGGAGACTGATTATATTTAAGTTTCTCGATTTTTCTAATTTGCATGCTCAAAATGCCAGCTTTGATGATTTAAATAACCAAGGAAGCTTCATGGGGAGATAATGAGTTCCTCTGGCTCTCCCTCCTTTTTAACCAGGCAGCCAGAAGTTACCAATTAGAGAAGAGGGAAAGATGTGAATGGAATACTAACCTTCCATATGATGCAAGTCAATGATGAAAATGCAGCAAGCCTGGCTCCAGCTTCCTGATCAGAAGGTCATGGTTGACTCTTCTTCCTTCAGTCAGCCTCTAGTATCTATCCCATTTCACTTTCTCTGGATATCTCTGAAGAACATCTCAAAAGTTAGGGCACTTTCCTTTTCTGGATTCCATTTAAACTGATTCCTGGCCTATGACAAAGATAAATAGTGTTATCTTATAAGGTAGATGCTTCAAACCAAATACCCATGGGATACCAGGGCCTATAACACCTCAGGAAAGACTTTGTCAAGGTAAAGGAGAGAGGCTTCTCTTTGGAGGCAGGTGATGAGTAGAACAAGGCATCCACTATATTTTTATGTCAAAACAGTATCCCAGAGACAGAGCAAGAACCCATTCAATGCAGAGTTTCAACCTGCATGTCCATGGGTGGAGGACAGATGGGTAACATTAATAGAAACAGGAAGATAGTATCCTCTGGACAGTAATCATAGAGACAGATCTCTTCATAGTAGTAAGTATAGAGAACCTTTATGGAGTGCCTCAGCAATTACTAATGGCTTCATGATTTCATTTGCTCCTCCAAGCAACCCAAAGTAATAGGTAATCATGAAGAATCTTCCTTTTCTGATCAAATCCAGAAAAGTTGTGATTTGCCCAAGTGATCCAAAAGGAAATTTTGGAATCAAAAAACTTGAAGCCAAGACTTCTAATGTAGAAATAGCTTTGTTTTCAAACAGGATACATTTTTATTTCCAGCTCCCTCCATTCTCTCTCACAAATTCATATGGCAGGCACTATGCAGGCCTTGGTTAAACAGTGCTGAACAACATAACCCTGTTCCCTAACTATGGAGCTTCTGCAGTTCTTAGGATTGTGCTGATTGTGTGGTAGCTAACAGACTCATGTAAAATATGGCTAGTTTGAATTGAGAAGATTTGTAAGTGTACAATACACATTGAATTTGAAAGATTTAGTTAAAATAAAGAATGTAAAATTTTTTGACATTGATTAGAGTTGCTATATTTAGGATATATTGAATTAAATAAAAATATTATTAAAATTGATTATTTCTGTTTATTTTCCATTTTTATTTTCTGCTAGAAAATTTCAGTGTTTACTAGAAAATTGCATATATTACATTTGTGGCTCAAATATTTCCACTGGATAGCAAGCTGTGACCTATGGGGAAGTGATTTCCTAGGGTGGATTCAGCATTTTAGTACCTTGGTTGTTACTTTTTTTTTTTTTTTTAAACATTGGAACATTTCATGTGAAATTTCTTATGGTGCATGCTTGTCCAGAAACCAGTTTATTTTTCCTCCAGATGCCTACCAACTTGACTAACCACCATTTATTCAGTTGATCATCCTTGATTTCAGAGGCTACCTTTACCATTTGTTGATTCTTGAATGTATTATATCTGTTTCTGGAATTTGTCTTCTTTTTCATTGGTCATGTCAACATTTAAATTAGTATTATACTTTATATTTTCAAGATTTTCATAGTCTTTCATGACTAGTAGGGTTAATTTGCATCTCTAGTTTATTCCCTTCCCCTCTAGAACTTTCTTGGGTATTTTTTCCCTTTGTCTTTAGCTATAGACATTAGAATCAGTTTGTATACTTTAAAATTAACAACAAACAGCTTTTAGTTGTTATTGTTGACCGATTGTTATGAAGATAAATTCACTCAAGGAGAACTGATGTCTTTCCATTTTGACTGTCCATATACAGGGAGGTGGTACAGCTTTCTGTTCATTCAGATATCTTAGAGGTTCCTTCAATAGTACTTTCAAACATTTCTTAGAGATGTTTCCCATTTCTTAAATTTATTTTATAATCTTGATTTTATACTCTGTAAGCACACCTAATTATTTTATAATATTTTGTAAAATACAAATTTTTTTAGTAATAAATATTTTTTTGGGGGTTGATAACCTTGAATTTTCTCATCTTGTCTACAAATACTGATAATTTTGCCAATTTAGTTTTTAAATCCCCCTTTTTTTTTTGTCTAGAGCTTTTGCTAGTACTGGTGGTATGATGCTAAATGATGATGGTGATAGTGAGTTTTTTTGTCTGTTTCTGTCTTAATAATATTGACCTTTGATGTGAATTGGGCATATTTTATTACAGTTAAAAATATTCATCTTTTTATCCATCTATCTATCTATTTATTTATTTTGGACCAGGGATTGAACCTAGGTGTACTGAACCACTGAGCCACCTCCTAGCCCTTTTTATTTTTTATTTTGAGACAGATTCTCATCAAGCTGCTTAGGGCTCTGCTAAGTTGCTGAGCCTGGTTTTGAAATTGTGATCCTCCTGCTTTAGCCTTCTGAGTTGCTGCAGTCATAGGGATGTGCCACCATACCTGGCTCATCTTTCTATTTTAAGAATAATAATTTAAAAAAAACATGAATAGTTGTTAATTTGATTAAATGCCCTCTGATGACCATATGATTTTTTTTCTCTTTAGAGCCATTAAAGTGATGCATCTTATTAATTGACTTACTAATATTGAACCATTCTTGTACATTTGGGAGAAAGATCCCTCCTTGTTCATGATGATTTACTCTGTTTTCATTTCTTGCTGGATGCTGTTGCCAATACTTTATTCAAGAAGGTGGCATCCATTCATAAGTGAGATAAACTTGTCTGTGTTGGTCTTGTCACACTCACTTCCTAAAATCTTTTTGGTATTTTCCCATCTCCCATTACTTTATACCAGTTGAAACTGAAATGGACTTATCTGCTCTTTTAAAATTTGCTCAAAGCATCCCTATGAAATTACATGAGATTATTTTCTTATTTGGAGTTTGGGGTGGTGGTGGTGATGGCAAATTGTTTTGGGGGGCAACTTTATATGTCTTATGAAAATGTGTTTTTGATTCTTTACTTCTCTGAGAATAGACATTATTTTTTTTCCCTTACAAGACTATGTGTCTTAATTTTTGTTTTTGGTGGTACTAGAGATTTAACCTAGGGCATTTTACCACTGAGCTACATCCCCAGCCCTTTTAAAATTTTATTTTGAAGCAAGGTATCTCAAGTTTCTGAGGCTGGCCTCATACTTGTGATCTTCCTTCCTTAGCCTCCTGTTGCTGGGATTTGCTGGTATGTGTCACTATGCCGTATTGTGTCTTACTGTTTTGAAAAGTTTGCTTTTTTCCCCCTCCCTGTTGGCTACATTTACAATTATACCTTTATATGATATCCTAGATTCCCTAATTTTTAAGATGGTATGTTTATTCTCTTTAATTAGCAAAGTTTAAATTAATGGGTTCTCACTTCCCTTGTCTTTTATTCCTTCTCTATCATTTTATTGTAATCAGTAACATTATTCTTTATATTTTTAAAAAATCTATATTCTGGAAAAATGCATACACTTCACTTGCATGATTTCCTCCCCCTAGTTGTACTATTCTTTTTATTGTTTGTTGTGTTTTGTTTTTGCAGTGCTGGGGATTGAACCCAGGGCCTTGTGCACTCAAGGCAAGCACTCTACCAACTGAGCTATATCCCCAGGTCCCCCCATAATTGTACTATACCTAGAGTCAAAGCAAGTATGTTTTTTGTTCTATTTTGCCACTGTAATTCCCACGTTTGTTTTAATTTTACTTCTGTATTTAAATGTATTTTTTGGATGAGTTCTGCTTCCAAGTAATATAAAGCAGTAGGAACTAGACTTGTTTTTCCATCTGAAACAAACAATGAACAGATTATATGAAAATATGATTTTAAAACCCCTGGACTTTATTAATGATATCAAGCATCAAAAACCACTAATCCCAGAGAGGAGTGAATCAAATGAAGTGGGCCCTATGATTGCCCAAGCTTAATATTCTAAGATAGTTTCTAAGTCCTTGTGCAAGGAGGCTGAATCCAGGATGAGCCTCTGAGGCCCCTTGAGTTGAGGAGAGATAGAAGCAGGCATCAGAATAGATAAAGGGCAGCATACGAGAATGAAAACAAGTGCTCAAAGAGAATATTTTGAAGATGTGCACAGGGTTCCCCTTGACTATTTGAGTAAATATAGATTAGCACATGAATCCTAGAGTATTTTCAAAGCTGGAGAAAGAATCATCCGAGAAGGAATAGTATCTATTACTTGAAAATGGCCAGATATAATTCCAGTTCCCTTCAGCCATACATGAAAACATCTTGGAAAAGATCTGGTTCTAACCTCCATAGTTCCTTATGGGAAATGGGACTAAGGGCTTCAGTTTCTTTGACCAGGGGTCTCTCCTTGCCACCTGGTCTTCATAACAGTGGTTAGGAGAATAGTTTTTAAACAGCTGGGTTAACAAACAAATAACAAAGGAATGAATGAAAAAAATATAAAACCAACCAGTCACACAGAACAAAATTAAACATGGCAGCAGATTTGTCCTTGGTAACAGTGCACCAGGAAAACAGTAGAACAACATCTTCAAGTCACTGAGAAGAAAGCAGAAAATATCCACCTTGTATTCTGTACTCATTGGAAAGATCCCTCAAAAACAAAGATAAAATAAAGGCTTTTTGATCAGGAAAGGAAAAAAAAAAACAGAAAAGGAAGAAAGAGTTGAAAAGAGCAAGGAAGGAACTGCATTTTGCTTTATATGGAGCACATAGGTACTCCTTCCCAATGTTACCCCCATAACATTCCATTCCTCCTTGGTCATAATCTTAGGAGAAAAGTATATATTTGCCTATTATGTTCCCCAGATTTGAGCTGATAGATGTATATTTTTGTGCAACACTACTTTACTGGTAGTTGGTGGCAAATCATGTCAAAATATATGTATCTCAGTGCTTTTGAATAATTTCTCTTACTATTATTAGTCTTTATGAATTTTTGAAAGTGACAGTGAACTTCCTAAATTGTGCTTAAGACATCTTCTATCCAAGGATTGATTTTTTTCAGTTTCATATTTAATTGAGCAATATGTTAAAATATTTAAGTTTTGTCAGTTGAATTTCAGTGGCTTAAATTATTTAAAATATTATTTAACATGCTTTTCAGGATTCTAAATATAGTTATGCTTTAGTAAAAAATATTTTGTTTTGCTCAACTTGTTTATTTATCCGCAAGTGGAACAAAAATATCTGTGCGTTTCATTCCATAAGGTTTTTATAATCTTTAATTTTATGCTTTGTGTATGAAAATTCTTTGAAAACCTGGAGTACACATAAAATTATAAAGTATATTTTTTAGAATCATAATGTCTTTTTTACTTAGTGTCAAAAATAAGTATAGTTCTGAGTTTCAAAATATCCACTATAATGAAGGTATTGTCTTGAAATTGACACACACATATATTTTAGGAAAATGAAATTTTTATATTTGTAATATGTTATTGTTTCATTCTGATGACAATGTCCCATAAATTATCTGGGCTGTGTTTTATTAAGTTTAGTCTTAGATCTTTTTGGAGCCATTTGAAGTCATCTTTATCATGATGGATTTTGTTATTGCTCTAGCAGTTTGAGTGGCCAATGGTTTCTACTATTTTGGTGTAAAATTTACAGGGAACATTATGTTAAAGTGTTTCAACCAAACATTAAAGTGTCTAGAATCATTTTGTTGATTGCCTGTCAACACACAGAAAGTTACTGATTACCCCTTAAAAATCACTTTCTTTTTTGCATAATTAATATGTAAAGATTTTCATTTGCAGTAATACAAGTTTGGACAATATTGTTTTGATACCACAAGGATCATGGAAGTAATAATGTTTTTCAATTCTAGAAAGCCTTTTCTATTGTCATTAAAGTGAAAGTTGTAAAGCATTAGATACAAAAGACATATGGCCAATTGAGACCTTCGAGCATAGTATATGATGAAAAGGTTCAATATGTGGAACAAAACTAGAAATTCAGAAAGAGGTCATCTGTATTCATTGAGACAGTGGTATTGGACTCAGTTTTATAAAATGAGTAAGTCTGGGAGTACATGGCCAGACGATGATAATACCTTTTAGCATTTACTTGCTCAACACCACTCTGAGATCTCTGAATATATGAACACATTTCATTTTTATATTAATTAATAGGGTGATTATATGAGTCATTTTTCTGTTGCTATGACTAAATATATGACAAAAACAACTTCAAGCAATTAATTTTTGGCTCAGACAGGTTTAATTTATTTACTATCCAGTATAATAAAGTTTCCCTTTGAAATAAAGTTTGGGTGTGTTTGCTTTACAGTTCATTATAAAATATTTGGGTTTCATAAACTCAGGGTTTCTTTGCTGTAAGGCAAACCCATGCATCATCCATCTCAGGCACCCCACGTCATCTGTATCTACCTTCAGGGCCAAGGAGAACTGACATGAGTATGAAACCTAGTAATAAGTTTTTCGTCTCTGACTTAGGAGTGTCAAGTCTGCTCTTGACACCCAGCACCTTGTGGTAGGCTAAATTATTAATATGTAGGTAGGGCAAAACTTCAGACCCTTCACCATTCTTAATAAAGGAATGATTAGAATTATCAATAAACTATTAAGTATAAAAATTGGAAAGTAACCCAGCTGTACAATATAAAGGGAATGATTTTGTAAATTTTAGTACCTTCATATGATATAATAATTCCACAGCTCTTAAATGTCATGTTTTTAAAAATTTAAAGTCTTGGGAATATATTCACAGTAATGTTAAGTAAAAATTATATTACAAAAATGATGCATATAATGTAAATCTACTTTTACAAAATGTGTTTACATATTAAAAAGAAAAACTTGCAGTAAGATATTCAAGATGTTAAAAAAATTATATAGATGTTATAGAGTAATAAGTGATATTATTCTTCTCTATCTTTTTCAGATTCTTCTTTTATGAAAATACATTACTTTCTTTTTCCTTTTGCAGTCCTGGGGATTTAACTCAGGGGCTCTGCATGCCAGGCAAGTGTTCTAACATTGAGTTATATCCCCAATCCTATGTAACAATTTTCATTTGTTTGTTTTGCTTTTGCAGTCTTGTGGATTGAGCCCAGGGCTTTGCACATGGTATTCAAGCACTTTCCCAAGGAGTTATATCCCCAAACTTTTGTAAATTTTCTTCTGAGACAGGGTCTTGCTAATGCTCAGGTTGGCTTCCATTTTGTTATCCTCCTGCCTCAGCCTTTGAGTACCTGGGATTACAGGCTTGTGCTAGCATCCCCATCTCCTTCATTACTCTTATAATAAGGAGAAATATATGTTATTTATGAGTTTGATGTGAAGGATTTGACATAATAGTATAATAGAGTAGATTTTGGATGTAATCTTGACAGTTACAAGAGGATACATTTAAGTTTTATGCAAAAGATTTGTTTTATATTAAAATGCACATATATAATATAACTGAAAGCCATTTTATAAAAGCAAAAATAGGAAATTCAAGTAATAACAGAGATAAAAAGGAAACAGATATTTTAGAAATTCTGATTTAAGGAAGCAATCCATTTGAACAAAAACTAAGCTCAGCAAAGCCTCTCATTGTTTAAGAAAAAGGAATTAAGTCAGTTAATCATAAGAAATAGTGTTCACATACTGAAACACTGAAAATCGAAGTGATCTGATATCTGGAATTTTCTGTAAAATATTCCAACAATAAATAAATAAATAAAAATAAAGTAGGAGAGAAGACAGACCAACCTTGGTTAAAAACAGTGGTATCTGTTGAAGTTGTATGATGTTTACGTAAGGTTCATATTACTGTCTACTTTTTTGTATGCTTGAAATTTTCCATAGTAAAATAATAAACAAACTATCATTAATTTATGTAGTTCTTAAACAATGCTTTTCAACTTGGGCTGCATGTAGGCATCACTGGGGAAGTTTAGGAAGTACTGATGCTTGAGTCATTACATGAATGGTCTTAAGCATGCCTTAGGGCTATGCATTCAGTCTCTGGTGATTCTAATGTGTAGCTCATCTCCTTTCACATGACAGAGAATATTGATACTTCAAATTTCTTTTAATAAAGATAAGTTTTACATTGTGTTTCATGAATCATCCCTCAGGAAAAAGTGAGAATAGGCTAATAATATTTCTCATGAAAATAGTTCTAATGAGGACTAGAGTAAAATAGTGTACTTACATATCTTTGTGGGCCTTTCACCTAGCAAATGATAAAGTTCCAGTGATTTTACGAAATGAGTAACTAACATATTCATTTAAAATATCCATTGACCTTGCATGCGGTGGTGCATACCTGTATTCCCAGAAGCTTGGGAGGCTAAGGCAGGAGGATGGAGAGTTCAAAGCCAGCCTCAGCAACTTAGCGAGGCCCTAAGCAACTCAGTGAGACCCTGTCTCTAAATAAAATACAAAGTAGGGCTGGGGATGTGGCTTACTGGTTGAGTGCCCCTGAGTTCAATCCCAGGTACTCCCCTTCCCCAAAAAATTCATTGAGTAAGAAGACTCAAGATATGTGGAGCAGATAGGTTTTTAAAAATATCTAACATTTTATAATTTCCACAAAATAATTTTTGCTTATTTTAGAAAATGTAAAAGAATATTCAGACATATAGAAGAAAACCATCAGCCATGGTGCCATTATTCACAGTAAATACTGATAACATTTTACAATGTTTGGTTTCAAATTTACTTTAATATTTGCTGTGAAAATTTTAAATATAAATGTAGGCATAGAAATTTCATAAATCTTTATGTACCTATCACTCTGTTTCAACAATCATCAACTCATGACCAATCTTGTTTCATCTATATCCCATTCCCTCTCTATGCCCCTCCCCTACTTCCTACTGGATTATTTTGAAGCAAATTTTATATGTCATATCATTTCATCAATAAATATATTAGTATGTATCAGAGCAAATAAACTTCAGGTCATAAGCATTTGTCTGAGTTAGCATTCTGTGTTGACTGAAAGGACACCCATGTGCTACAACTCCCAATTCTGTGGTTGCCACGTTGGTGTTATGTTATCAAAGTAAAGAATCTAGCTGATGTGAACTGCAGAAGGATCTGTTGTCAGGTGCAAGACGCTTTAGACACAGTAACTTCATCAGTTTAAGTGACGAAGTAAGTAGACTGAAATCTAAGAAACCCAGAGTTCAACCCATTAAGCAAGTCTTCATTTGGAAGATATTGAGGTTTATAATTACCTAATGTTTTGATTCAAAATAACCTAAATTGATTTTCTGTTCCTATTTTGTTTTGAGCCAGGTAGTTTTCCAAAGAGTTTTGCAAATTGAGTTAGGCATAGTGCGATTGTTAATATTAACATGATTTTAGAAAAGAGTTGGAAGAAAGGGAAATAATTTAAGAAGATACTCCATCTTTGTGGCCTCAGCTGATAAAAACCCAGTGTTGGAATGTGGGAAAATAGGCAAAAGTTAGCAGTTTTATTTATAATAAAAATGAGCATAGGAAGTGATACCTTGTAACAGGAGTTAATCATAAGGGGATTATAAAATACGCCTTTAGAGCAGCCTCAGGGATCAAGCATGCTCTTGGCAGACAGGGTGAAGTTGAAAAGGACAAGGAATGTTAGGGGAAGAAAGTAATGACTTAGTTTCATGTTTGTACACCGGATTTAAAGGAGAAACATTATATCCAAATAGGTATTTCTGATGGACCAATGGAAATAAAGAACTAGAGTTCAGATGACTAGGAAAATTGCAGATCTACACTAGAAGACAAGCCATGAAACCATAAGGATGACTGAGTGGGTTTTCATTGGGATAGTTATTTAAAGAGGAGATTGTGTTGCTAAAGACAAATGTTTTTCATGATTTCAATGTGTGGGAATAGGAATGAATTGATGGACAATATACTAGATTAATACTTATTGAACATCTATGTCACAGGCATTTTGCATGGAAAGAGTGAGAGCTTATTGTATAGACGGGGAGGCCAAATTCATTGCAAAGGCAATGATATGCCAGAAAAGTGGGCAAACATTTTGAAAGTAAAAACTTTACAAAATGATTCACGGTCCCTAGGGTGGAGCACCACTTGAAGCTTTTGGGGATCATATGTTTTCTAGGAGACTAGAATGGAATATTGTTTATGCAAAGGTAGAGGCACAAATATGTGCTTTTTGTAGTGGTGAAGAGTCTGCTTTGGCTGTAGTGTAAGCTATAGGGTGAAGAAAAGGGTGGAGAATTTGGTTATGATTGCAAAAGCTAAAAAACTACTTGTGGAGCCTGAGAACTGTTAGAATCATTGTTGAAATAGAAGACTAAAATTAGCAATTTTACTTTAACATGAATATAAATCATATAGGACATGCAAATTCATAGGTTTCCTGTTCTGTTTGTTAAAGAAATACTGTCACAAAACTGCAGTATATTTATTGTATTGATTTCTATTTATCTTATTATATCAACATTTGATATATGACTGTGTGATGACCAAAGCTTAGGACTCACGCATTACACACACACACACACGCACACACACACACACACACACACAGTCACATGCATTCATTTCCTTGACATAATATTAAGAGCTAGAAACTGGATACAAAGGTGAGTGAAAAGTTGTACATTAAGATCTTCATTGATTAGTTGAAAACTGGTAACAAAAAGTTCATGTTCTAGCTGAGTAAATACAAAGAGAGAGTGCCATTCTAGTGGAGTACATAATCCAACTGATGTGTTAATAGAAGACTCTGGAAAGCCTTCATGGAAATTATTGATTATTAAATGGATTTATGATTGATTATTAAATAATTGATTATTATTAAATGACTTAAAGAAGTTGGTGTGTTTTTTTGAGAAGGAGAGCATGAGACATAAGACAGTGGCATACTATATAAATTAGATAGCAATGGCATGGAGGTAGAAAGCACCCTAGTGTGTACAGGGAACCACAGTCCTTTCATTATGCTTGAATCTCTAAGGGTGATAGATGGGTCAGGAAATGAGCTTACAGAGCAAGGTGACCAGTGCACATTGACAGTTTACATAATAACTTAAAGGACTTGCATTCAGGGGAGAACCTGTCCAGATTTGCTGTCTAGAAACATGACTCTCACACCTAGGTTCAGAGTGAACTTGTTGGAAGACAGCCTTGAGAGTAAGATTACTTAGGGTTGGCTTTTGCAGTAGTCCAGGCATCACTATGTAAGTTTATGAATGAGGATGATATTGAAAGGCCAGTTTTAAGAAATATTCAGACTATAAAATAGTCTTCATTAATAGGTTGTTTATGGGCATTAGGAAGAATGGATAAAAGGAGGAGATGAGTCAGGTTTCTGATTTGGTGAATAGTTGTGCTTTCAACTGCAGCAATAAATACAGCAGAAGAGCACATTTCTTCAGTAGGATAATAGTTGCATTGTAGACGAGTGAAGAGGTTCCATAGACACTTGAGTTTCTGAAGGTTGGTGGAATCTAAGTTCAAAATTCTGATCTAGGAGCCAGGGAGGGGTGTGTAAGTGGCCCTGAAACCTTAGTACAGAAATTATGGTTATGCTATATACTAAACAAACTCAACTTAAGAAGCAAAATTAGAAATGAACTCTACTTTTGCTTAAGTTTGAACATTTTTTTTAAAAAGTGAAGTATGAACCAAACAGAATCTTTTAAAAACATCATGTATTTAGCACCAAAATAGTGTATGAAAATATGATTTGAACTGAATTGATAGACTGTTTTCTTGAAGTTCTTAGAATTGGATGGCTTGTATATACAAAATACTGTATTCCAGGCAAGAGGATTCACAGGCAGTCCATATAATGATTTTGGCAATATATATAATTTCACTTTTTTCACTCCTTACTCAAACACGATTGACCAAGGGAGAAAGATTATTCCCAGATGAGCTTTCAATTGCTGTCAATCCAAATGTCAACCAAATTGAATCATCACATACCATGTTTGGAAAGAAGACAGACAAAATGTTCTTTCCATAAATTCAAGGGTGTAGGACGTATTTAAACTGTAGTAGTTCTAGAAAATGGTTATCTCCTAAAGATCAGGAGTAATTTAGTCAAATGCTGTGCATGTGTAGAAGAGTTTTCTATAAATTTTGGTGACATTTTATAAAACAAAAAATAATAGAGGAAAAACTATAGAATGATGAATAAAGAAGCTCAGAGATACTGCAGTATTTTGAACTTTGGTTTACCATTTAATTGGAATTTCTTTGCAGAAAAAAAAACCCTGATTAATAATGGTGTGTAGTCTCAAAATGCTATATAATGCTTTCAATATGCCAAGCACTGGTTTAAGCAGTACATATCCTCATACCACCCTCTGGGACTACTGTTATTAGCTCCATTTATCATATGAAGAAGTGAAGGTAGAGAATAGGCAAGGAACTGCCCCAAATTATATAACTAGTAGTTGGTGAAATAGTATTTCCATCTTCAGAGTCTGTGGTAGACCCTAGGCGCTCTCCTGTAAGCATCCCATAGTAGAACTGGGTATGTTCCCTCGGGGCCCTTGATAGACTCAGGCAGTTGGACTTTACAGTCTGTGATAGACTTGGATAGTGTGTCTTTACAGTCCATGATAGTTTTGGTCAGCACCTTCAGAGTTCATGGTAGATTTACATGGTGCCTTCACAATCCATGATAGACCTGGGAAGTGGACCTTTTCACAGTCCATGATAGACTCAGCAGTGTACCTTCACAGTCCATAATAAACCCAGGAAGTCGGCCTTTGTAGTCCACGATAGACAAGAAGTGGGCCCTCATAGTCTAGATGGACTTGGGTGGTGGGCCATCATTGTCCATGGTGTGCTTGAGTAGTCTGTCTTCATGGTCCATGGCAGACACAGGTAGTGTACCTTAATACTCCATAGTAGATGGGTGGTTTCCCTTGAGAGTCCATGGTAGACCCAGTTATTCTGTCCTCAGGTTCCATGGTACACCCAGGTGATCTGCCTTAAGACCCTATAATCTCAATTTCAATCCTATTAAAATATTATTAAAAACAGTTGTTAAACATTGTATCTCCACATTATGAACTTTTAGTGACATGATTTTGCTCTATAAAAAACATGTAATCTTTGGCATTGTTCCCCAAATAATGTGTTTTGGTACACATCATAAATCACCATATATATTCAAATATCCCCCCACTCTCCAACCCCCTGACCTTTTGCAGTACTGTGGGTTGAACCTATGGTGCTCTAACATCTTCAGCCCTTTTTATTTTTTATTTTGAGAGAGGGCTTTGCTGAGTTGCTCTCTCCCAAGTTATTATGATTACAGATGTTTTCTACCACACCCCACACAATGATTCTTTTGGTAGAATTTTTACCTACTGCTGCAGGAAGGTGATAGTAGCACATATTTCCACCTATTTAAAAACTAAAGGAATTAAAAAAATTCAAATTCTCTCTCTATTTGTACTTTATAGTGATGGACAAATTAGGTTCAGGGATTGCTTACTGGGATTTTTTATAAGAACTTCAATGTGTAACAGCATACATAAATACATGGCTCTTTACCTTAGAAACATATTGTAAGTAGGAATTATTTTAATTCAAATAATTCAAAAGGAAATAAGCATGCTTGCTATTAAAAGTTTTACTGTTAATACTTTTCATTTTTTAATTATAAAAGTAATATATAATTACATGATAGAACATTTAGAAATAAAATATGAAAATCCATAAACCCAGCAGCTGTTATAACTTATAGTTTTACTTCCTTATACATTATTGTATTAATAGTATATTTATAATTTTGTGCTTTAAGAAGTTTTCAAATTTACTTTTAATATTATTGAGGAGCTTCTTTTTGTAAAAATAAATAGAATATTAATTTGTCTTTTGGATTTTCATATTCTGAGTTTGCTTTGTAGTCTATACCAAGTACACATATTATAATTCAGAACTTTTTTTTTTTTTTGTTATTCTATTTACTTCTTTCCCCTCACCCACATCTTGTTTCTGTGCCCTGAGCTTTCCTCAGCTGAGCATGGTCAGGGCCATTTGTGCCCCCTACATGCAGGTTCAGGGTTGTACAATACCTGAACCATTCTCACCTGAGTCAGCAAGATGTATCTTTAGCTTTGATCCAAACCTACTAATTGATGTGACTTGGAGTTGCCTTTATGAGACCTTTGGATTCATTTGCACAGCTTGGATTCTTGCTTTCTTTCAACTCACCATTTACCCCTCAAGTCCTTCAGGTTGCCAATCGTGGGGATCAGCTCAGTTGCCTCATTTTGCTGTGTTTTCCTTTATCTCTCCTAAATTTTCAATTGGTGATTTAAGCTGGCTTGGCCATGTTTTGTTGTCGTTGTCTTTTGTCTTTTATTTTTCTTTTCCTCTAGCTGTTCTGTTTCATCTTAGGAGGACCCTCCTGGGCCTTTGGTACCTTTCGTACTTCCTGTCGGTTCTACTCTCTGCATATTGCCAGTCAAGGTTAGTGTTTGACATCTGTCTTAAGATTTTCTGGAGTCACCCCCTGAATTTTGGATGAGATTTCTCCTTAAAATTGTTTTGTTCTTTTGATTTCTTCACTTACTTCAACTAGTGTCTTGACCAAGTTAGACTCTTTGGATCTAGTTCTTTTATTGACCTACTATTTCTCTGATGGCAGTTGTTCTGTCTGCTTTTGTTTCTTTGAGTGTATTCTGCCCTGGGATGAGATGTCTGCTTATCTCTCTTCTCTTTCCTTATTTGCCTCTTTTGCAGAGGCCTGGGTCCACCCAGAACAATGTGAGCATGGTTTCTCCTGAAGCAAATTACTGTGTAAAATTGAGAGTAAAATAAAAATTCTACTGTGTTTAGCTATTTTCGTTTATTTTATTTAATTTTTTTTGTACTAGGGATTGAACTCAGGGGTGCTTTACAGTTCACTGTACTGCACCCCCCCCACCCCCGCCCCCAGCTTTATTTTAATCTTTTATTTTGGACAGGGTTTCACTAAGTTGTTGAGGCTGGCATTGAACTTTAGATCTTCTTGCCTCAGTTTCCTGAGTAGCTGGGATTATAGATGTGTGTCACCAGCCCGACCTTACGTGTAGCTACATTCTATCTAATTCACTCAGTTTTGTTAGATATATTCAGAACCTTTTTTACAGATGAACTATTTATCACTTGAAGTAAAGGAGTTTGTTTTACGTCCAGGCTTCTTTGTGCTGTGAAGTCTCTAGATGTAGTGCATGTCTTATCTAGGTGTAACACAACTGTAGCATATGAAATAGAAGAGTCCATCAATACCCACTGAATTAAAATTGGAGTTGCATAAATATTCTATGGTGAACTGCCTTTGAGTTTTCTCATTTATTCTACTTACTGATGAATTTCCACCCAAGAATCAGGCTTTGATTTTCTTTATATATTGCTTCATATCTGTGCAAAGGTATTGCCATAATAAAATCTTATAATGGTTACTGTTTTTATTAGTTGAGCTGTTTTTTTTAATGATTTTTTTTAATGATTACTGTTTTTACTATTCAGTTGGACTGGATGTTCAGTTCCTTTCCTCTCTAACCATATATGTAAATATTGGCCAGATCTATAAAATGATTAGAACACAAAAACTACTTTGATCTGATATCAAATTTGGGCATTCACTTAGTGAATTTTAACCTCCTTGTGTTACATGATTGTTTTTCTGACTTATATGTGAAGTAATAGGGCATGGCCAGTTATTTACAGGATGCAACAAATGGGGACGTTTTGCAACAGGGTACTGAAGCAAGACAGTCACAGACAATTGACTCAATTAAATGTGCTGTTCCATTCCATACAATGATCCTATGCAAGTGATCTGATGATATAGATTTTAATCAAGGAAAGGTGTTGGCTTAGAGAAATCCAAGAACAAAGTAAAGCTAGTAGAAAAATATGGCAACAGAGAGACCAGTAAGAATCAAATCTAGAGAGATTGATGCTTGATTTTAGCTTGTGTTCAGCTAAAGTTTGCCTTGTCTTTCCACTCAAGAAATCCAAAATTATGTAATACTAATGACTAACTTAAAGGATTTCCAGCATCTTCTCTGGGTTGCATGGTGTTTTATCAGGTACCACTCTAATTTTGACAAAGAAAAGGTTGTCAAAGTAAGGGGAAAGAGGTTGAATTAGATAGAGTTCCAGACCATCAATTCCTGCTATACTCAGGGTATTTTTATGTATTTTGCATATCAGAGTTTTATCTAAGAATTCTTTTGAGAACACTGGATTCTTTAAAGAAAAAAAGTTTGAGAAACTATTTCATCTGTTTATCACAGATAGTTATTTAGTACTATCTCCTCTTTTGCTATTGATGTGACAGAAGTATATTGAATACCTGTTGAGTGCCTCACTCTGTAACACTTGACAAGCTTCTTTAGTCTTCTGTTGGGCTATTGAACAGTCTCTACTGTAAGTCTTAGGTTTTTGCTGTGGTTCTGCATCCATCTCACATATCTTTTCTCTCACTATTTTCTTGATCATCTTTTCCTTAACTTCAGAATGATTTCTGTACCAAAGGTGCCAAAATACATGTCTTCAATCTGACTTTGCCATTTAGTTCCCATGTAAGTTTTGAGAAGTCATCCTTTTTTGAGCCTAGATTTTCTAATTTGTACAGCTAACGTGGGTATCAACCCTAGAAGAATGAAAAGAGATAGTGAAAGTAACTGGCTGCAATTTAGGTAAGTATAACAAATAGTACTGTTTTCATTGTTATAATCAGTGTCTTCTGGACCATATTTCTAATGCTATTTATGTATTTATTTGATAAGGAATGTTTGTTGAGGGATGCAGTGGCACACGCCTGCAATCCCAATGACTGGGGAGGTGGAGGCAGGGTAGATTGTGAGTTGAAAGGCAGTTTCAGCAAGTTAGAGAGGCACTTAGCAAGTCAGTGCATCTCTGTCTTCCTGCAAATTCCTAAAAACAAAAAACAAGAAAACAAAAAAAGAAAATACAAAAAGGGTTGGGGAAGTGAAGAAGGAGGAATGCTTGCTTCTATAGCTCCTGATACTTTAAATTTAGGATTTTCTAATTATTCATTTTTCATACAAGAGACAACAACTTTGATTTTTATATTTTTTATTGATGGAATGATCTTTCTAATCTTCACATTTCAGAATCTTGAAAGTACCTTTTCTTTTTTTTTTAATCAGATTTCTTCAGGCTTTCATTTTAGCTTGTTGGGATTATTATGATAATCTCATAACTATTCTTCCATCGTCCTTTAATATCTTATTTCTTGCTGTTATGGATTTTAATTTTTTTGATATTTTTTGATTTTTGTTTCTCTCCTCCCAAAATATATGTAGCCTGAACTTTCAGTAACCCCTTGGCCCTGCCTCCATGTTGCATTCAGAATTTGTCAGCCTTGCATTGAAGGTCCTCTACAATCTATACTTAATCTGCATTTGCAACTTCTCCTTTCACATGACTCTTCCATGAATCTTCTACCTTTCAGCCAATCTCATTCTCCTAAGAGGTGTTAGAGATTTGGTCTTCTAGATCTTTCCACAGACTCTTCTATCTAAGATTTTCCCCTTTTTTGAAGAACTCCTGATTTGTGAGGCCCTTTGAAAATGTCACTTCATGAAAGCATTTGTAATTTCCCCCCAAACAAGTGTGGTTGTGAATCTTCTTTTGAGAATTCATCACGTCATTCTTAGTCTTTGAACTACTCCATGTTGTGTAGCACTTCAAGTTATTGCAGAAGTATGGTTACCCCTTTCTTGAGATTCACTTGATCATTACATTTCTGTTTCTTTTCATTTCTGAATCATATTTGAATCAGCCTCATCCCTGGAGTTAAAAAAAAATGATTGTTGAAGTAATGTAACTTTATTTTACAGTTTTCGTCCTTCCATGTTACTTGTGCAAGTATGAGTAGTGGCTTCCAACAAGTTCCTCTTTATTGAAAATATAAGGAACCATTTTAATACTCTTTTTTTCCTTGATAAGATGTAGGAATATGTGTGCAGAGAATATTTCAGGCATTTTTATTTTTATCCATGTTAAAATATAGTTGAATGAAATTGCCTTCTAATCAGAAACTAAAATTTTATAAAAGTAGATTTACTCATTCCTAAAAGGGTATCTTTCCTATTCTTTTCTTTGAGTCATCTTCAGAAGGAAATTTCTTTTTGTAGTATGTCCATATTTTAAGGAATTAGACTATCAAATCCTTTTTGTATTAATAGAAATCAACCAATCTTTTGCTACTTTAATGTTGTCAACCATTCACTTTTTATGGCTTTTTTTCTTAAATGCCAGAAAATAAAATGCAAAGCCCCACCCTATATTAATGTAGTTTTATAGTTAAGATTTTACATTCACCAAAGTCCAGAAATTTAAAGTTATAGTTCCCAGAAGAATCCTAATTCAGTCACATTGCATAAACTGATATTAAGGCTGAAATGTATCATCATTACAATAATGCAGAATACTCATATGCATGAGGACATGGTTATAGTTGCTGAGGGAACCATAATTTTGGATTTTTTGACTTTTTTGCACATACAATTTCAACCATAATGTTACGTTAATGCAGTTTTTTTTTCATTGACTCTGAGGTAATATATGTGCTGCTATATTTATCTTAAATATAAGTTTTTATTGGCTTCATTTTTTCTTCTGTATATCTGTAAACGTGTTCTTACAGAGATCTGCTGTCTCTGCAAAGAGAACTACCTAAGGAATATTTCTCTACAAAAATAATTTTTAGCCTCATGTATACTGATATTCTTTGCCTTTCTCTCTCACACACGTACACACAGAGACTCACACACTTATGTTACATTCTGGCACATTATAGAAGCAGGTAGCATACTCAGTACCTGCTGTTGAAAGTGTTGACGATACTGAATTATTTATTCTATCTTCTACACTATCCAAAATCGTTTTGGGTACTTTGACACATTTTGGTCTCTTCCATATGGATACTTCATGGTGGCAGAGTTGCCAGATGCTCAGGTTTTGTGACAGTCTTAGTTTTTCAAGGACTGTTGGAATATTCTTGGGAGAATCTTGCCTTGTTACTGATTCCTATGGAGTGGGAAAATACTAAAATTTCTTTGAAAGTGTTTTTCAAGACAAGGAGTTATTATTACAAAGAAGTTACTAGAATGTCCCATCTGAGTATATTTAAATATAGGGACTTAGTAAAGAAGCAGTTTATCAAAAAATTTATTTGCAACGAGCTGCCATCACCCTAACAATGGGTAATAATATCAGTATATATAAATTTGGGAATTAAACACAATTGGAAATATTTAAGAATTTGGAATATGAAAGGTTTGCTATCATATAATTTCAGCCATTTATTTATATTTCAGATTGCAAAGACAAAGAGCTAGAAGATATCAAGTCTAGTTTATGTTTTTATCCTTTATCAAATAGACACACACATATGTATGTATATATATAATACATATATAATCATATATGTGCTATGCATATATATTTATGCATATATTCATGTTAAATAGTTGCTTAATTCAATTGAATGTGGATATATAGATTGCAGGTATTTGCTTTGCCTTTCCAGTATTAATAGACATGCACACATGACCCCTTTCCCAATCTTTGTTTTTAACATTCACATGACTAGAAATTCATCTTTTAATGTATGTCTCATGTGGAGTGCCTGTCTTGCTTCCCTCATAGCATTTTGCATATTTCCTGGCATTCAGACCATTTTGTACAAGGAGAGGACCAGGAAGGAAGGACAGGACTGACTCAGAAGGGAAGCCTCCTCCATGCTGGGGACTATATGTAAATGTCTCACATGTCATTAATGGCTCTTTTCTGCCATTATTACCCAGGACACATGATTCTCCGATGTGTGATCCTTGGATGTAGACAATGGGACATTCAGATAACAGGGGATATCTGTAATGAATCTCTAGTACATTTATACTCATATTCAAGTACTTTTGTCCACATTGAATGGAGGGCAGGGATGAAACATGATCTAAGTGCCTTTTTTTTTTTTGAGAGAGAGAGAGAGAGAGAGAGAGAGAGAGAATTTTTTAATATTTATTTTTTAGTTTTTGGTGGACCCAACATCTTTATTTATTTATTATTTTTATGTGGTGCTGAGGATCGAACTCAGCGCCCTGTGCATGCCAGGCGAGCGTGCTACTGCTTGAGCCACATCCCCAGCCCCTCTGAGTGGTTTTTTTTTCTTTTTTTTTTTTTTTTTTGTGGATAACAGACTTTTTCTTCATTTAAGTGGAGAATGTTTCATACAAACTTCTAACTTTAAGTTGCTTCCTCTGATTGGAATTAGGAAACCACACCCATGAGCAACCACTATGGTCTCCTTTCTTTTACTAACTGTATGGGCTCCAGTTTTGCCTTAACTGTTGGATCTGAGGCAGGTGACCTCCTTTTGTGCTCAGTCACTTGGTAAGGAAGTGTGACCTAGGAAATGTGAACATAGTTCCTTCTTGCTGGGTATGTGTGAGTTTGAAATCTAGTAAGCTGTCTTAGGTGGGACTAAGAGAAATGCATCTCAGAAAGAAGCTACATGATGTAGGCTGTGTAGAATCACACCGATGCATCATTTAAGATCATCCTAACAGTATTATATAGATTGAACTTTGGACTTTTCATCTGTTTTCACCTCTATTTATGTGTCTATAAATTACTTTAAAAAGGGAATAATTATTTGAGTTGTGGTCAAGGAAAGCATATTTTTTAAAAATATTTTTGTTTCACTTATAATCACAGATACGAGACATTTAATTTTTAATTTATCCCATTTGATCTTTTAAAAAAGTTAGTTTTCAAATGTTTCCATTTTGTGATACAGACTAAGTAATTGAAATTAGAATTTTCACAGGATTTAGCAAATCAAAGTTTATAATAAGAAATGTGTTTAAAATAAGAGTATAAAAGACCTGGACACAGTCCTGGGACTCATACTTTTGAATTCTTTTCACTTGAAGATATACTATATTATTGAAAACTTGATCCTCAAGCATTTCTTGAGTGCCTACTGTTTACAGTATACTTTGTTAGCTTTGACTTTTGTAATTAATTATCTAATGATACTCTTATGATGCAAGTGATGCGTAAAATAGCAAAACACTGGGGATACTCAATTATTTGCAGGAAATATTTCTCCAAATGGCATATTAAGCACCAAATTTGGGGATTATTTCAAAGAACTGTCGTGGACTTGCCAAAACAAACACAGGAGGAATAATCAAAACACAGAGATAATCTTTGAAAAGCATAACAAAAAGTGTTGCGAATCAAACAGTAAAACAATAGAGTAAAGCATTCTGGGAAGCAAGTTTAAAGCTAATTCTGATAAGCACTGAAAAATTTAGATCTTGGACCTATTATAAAAAGACTGAATATTTATAAAATATTTTGTTTTGTGTTTGATAGTTTTAGAAGTGACCCAGTAAATAGCAAGTCACCATATTTTCCCTTGTTAGCTCAGTTGTTACTTGGGCACCAAGTAAGTGTCTCTGCTTGATTGTCAGGAATAGCTTAGTTGATGTGCCAGGAAGCAGCCATTATTATTATTGTTATTCATGTTATGCTTATTTTAATTATTACTGTGTCATAATACTCAAGCTGAAATGGAGGTAGTGTCCAAAAGCCTTTTTCTTACCTATGCTCTTTCCCCCCAGGCTTGTGCCTGAGCTGAGTTTTCTCTATCTATTTGAGTGACAGCATTCTGGCTAGACTGGTCACTGTGTTCTTATATATGTATAAACTTAGACAATGCAGGTAGCAGGATGATAGAACTTGTATCCATTACCTTGGGTCTCCAGTCTTCTGACTTATAGTGTTTAGAAATGTACTCCAGAGACTCACAAGTGGCATGAACTAAAGGGCAAAGAACATTCCAATATAAAATGATATGCTGCTGTTAAGGAATAGTTTTCTACAATAGATTAATCATGAGATGAATTATAAGTATTTCACATACTAATTATATTAGTTTATGGAGATAAAACACCATATGAAGTGTTCCCAGCACACTCAGCAAGTTAGATGCTCTTTGCATGTTAATAAACTTGCTTCTTCAAGGATGACGATCATGAATCCCTGAAGATGACAGAAACTATTATCATGATATTGTACATTTCTGATCTTTGTACCAGGTTGACACCTTCCTTTCCCCATGAGTTCCTTTTCTTTGGATCGGATCTTGAGTACTTCATATATTAGAATGGTAAAATGGAGAACAGTACTTGAAATATTATTAGGAACCCTAAGAAGAAAGTAATGGGCTTCGTCTAAAATGACATCAAATAAAACTTCCTAGAATCCTGTTGGGTGCTCAAGTAAGATGGGGCATTTATGCTTCATTTTTTTTTTTTTTTTGCATGTTGAGGATTAAAACCAGTGGCACTCTGACACTGAGCTACATTCCCAGCCCTTTTTATTTTATATTTTGAGATGGGTTATTTTTAAGTTGCCCAGGTCTGGTAATCCTCCTGCCTCAGTCTCCCAAGTAGCTGGAATTACAGGCGTGTATCACCATACCTAGCTCCCATGTGTTTTATTAACAGTAGGAGAACTCTTTATTATAAATCTTGAATCAGGCATTTTCATTTTCTCAGTGTCATTGGGGAAAGGAATGCTTAACTCATTCATTCACTTATTTGGTTTTTTTTTTTAGAGAGAGAGAGAGAGAGAGAGAGAGAGAGAGAGAGAGAGAGAGAGAATTTTTAAATATTTATTTATTTTCTTAGTTTGTATGTGGTGCTGAGGATTGAACCCGGGACGCATGCATGCCAGGCGAGCACGCTACTGCTTGAGCCATATCCCCAGCCCTCATTCACTTATTTGGACAGTTATTCAGCACCTGAGTAGGATAGGGAACAGGAATGATAGAGGGCCTGCCCTAAGGGTGATAAGTGCCATGCTAGGGAAACTGTAGAATACTAAAGTAAAGAATAACACATTTAATTTATCTCATCAAGGACTACATAATTTAAAAGGAGGATATAAGATAAGGTAAATTATTGAGGAAACCTGTAAAAGAGATATGTAAAATTATCTAACAAACCAGAACCCACATTTTTAATAGACATATTTTGTGACCAGGCTCTTTGTTTTACTCCATTCTCCAGTGCAGTTTCTTTTATTAGCTTATTATCCATTATCTTTAGTTACTACGGGGCTTTCTCCTGATATCTAGCATTTGTAAAATCTGTCTCTGTCTTTACCTCTACTGTAGCCTCTGATTTGTTCTCTTCATTTGTGATAAGGATTATTGTCACTACCTATTAGTATATGGAAGCTATAACCCATTGAGTCACCAATAGGTGCTCCCTTTTAATGACCATACCAGACATTTCTTTCTTTCTTCACTAGCAGTGCCAGCAAGTGCCTAACTCATTGTCCTGACTACCCCCATGGTATTTTAGTAGGTGGACTCCTTTGTGTTAGAGGGCATCTCCTTAGGCAAGCCTTCATTGATGGTCATTCTCCTCTCCATAATTTGTACTCCTACTGAACAGTCTAGTCAGTTAGCAAATATGTGATAACTCAAAGAGGAAATAAAATAATTCAGGTTAGCCTAGTTCTTTTTTTACACCCTTTACATTCTTTTATTTTTCAAACACAGACTTTGTTAAGTACAGTTAACATAAAAACATTCAGGAGTGAGATGATTCATAATAAGTATGGGGAAAAAAGTACAGACTTTGGGTGTCCACCACTTGGATGTGAAATACATCTCTTAGCATTTAACTAAACCTTTTGTGTTTTAACTTCTTGATCAGTAAACCAGGGACATCACTATTAGGGTGGTGGTGGAGAAGATTGAGTAAGGTGATGTACAGGAAGACTCTGGCCTGATATTTGGTTGCCTTTTTTCCTTTAGAAATTATAAGCAACACCAGAATATTATGGTGGCTTAAGGAATTCATTATCAAAAAGTGACTATGGAAGTTAGGTGTAATGGTATACACCTGTAATCCTAGCAAATCAGAGGCTGAGATGGGAGGATTGCAAGCTCAAGGCCAACCTCAGTAACTTAAGAGACTGTATCTCAAAATAAAAAATGAAAAGGACAGGATGTAGCAAAGTGGTAAGGTGACCCTGAGTTCAATCCCCAGTTGATAGGGAATGAAAAAAAAACGAAAGAAAGAAAGAAAAAAGTGATGAGGAGAGCCATGATTTTAAGTGAACTTGTTTTACCTCTTCTGTATCTGGATATTTTAGAAGCCACCTCCCTTATTTAAGTGTGGTAATGACTGATGATGGTATTTTTTTTGATTCTTTATTTTTCTCATTTTACTACCATTTTTCATGGCAAATAAGAATTGATAAACCATTTAATTAAGAATAAGAAGAAATAGAGAATGTTAGTATAATAATAAATGTACCAGTGGTTACTATATTGCTTATGGATAAACTTATCTTGCCTTCAGGTCTGTTGGAAGACTACCTTTCCAATTTTTTCTGATTGCTTATCTTTCTTATTTTCTATTTCAAAATGTAACTTCAGCCATTTATTTTTCTCTTGTCTAACTTATTCAAATATCTCTGCCCTTTACACCAGAGACCTCAGGAGTAATCTTCCTCTGCCTCCCCCAAATCCTGAGATATCCTGTTTTTTTTTTTTTTTTTTTTTTTTTAAAGAGAGAGTGAGAGAGGAGAGAGAGAGAGAGAGAGAGAGAGAGAGAGAGAGAGAGAGAGAGAGAGAGAGAGAGAGAATTTTTTTTTTAATATTTATTTTTTAGTTCTCGGTGGACACAACATCTTTGTTGGTATGTGGTGCTGAGGATCGAACCCGGGCCGCACGCATGCCAGGCGAGCGCGCTACCGCTTGAGCCACATCTCCAGCCCAATATCCTGTTTTTTTCACTCTTCTTTTTTCCTTCCTCTGAACTGCTGTAGCATTTAGTGTCTCCACCTTTGTTCACTGCTTTGTGACATTTGTGTGTGTGTGTGTGCAGAACAGAGCTGTCACTTATCTTGTTAAATACTATTTAATGTTTCCTGAATTTATGACTTGTTTTATCAATTATATTGTCAACTGTTTTTTAACAGGGTGATATCTGGTACTTCTTAAATTCTCAAGTCAAGAGACTTCACAATACTCTGATTTGTTAACTTATTTGATAGAAAGTTTGAAATAGATATATCTAAAAATGTTCCAAGTGGATCATATTACCTTGATCTTATTAAACACACACAGACACACACACACACACACACACACACACACCAAAACTCTTAGTAATGAATTCCAGGCCACAAAGAAATGAGCACATACATTAAAAATATTTAAATGAGTGCAGTAAAATATTTAAACTTACAGATTTTTTTTCCCCTCAATAGTAAGCCTACCCTCTCTTCCTCTCTCTTCCTTTCTTCTTAGGAACATAATTGCAGAGTGTCTTTTATGGATTAGGCACTGTGCCAGACATCAGGAATTAAAAGACTTAAGAGGTTGCTGAACTAATTTAAGAGATACCTGTATTTAAGTGGCACCTTTAGCTAAAGAAGCTCAACAGGTATTACATAATTTGTCCTTTTAAGCATGCAGTAGATAGATGTTAAGAAACCAATTTTGTGCTGGAGTTATTTCCTAGGGGCAGGTTATATCTACACAGCTTGATTCCTTTGCCTTCTTGTCAAGTGCTTTTTACACAGTACCCTTTTGTCCACTGTGCTCTTATAGCCATCATAGTAAGTACACGATGGGAAAATTATATGGTAGAGAAAAGCAAAAAATGCCTGATTAAGTAATGCCATTTCATACTATAAGACAGTTTGGGGAAAACTGGATTCTCTTTTTTTAACAACCTATAAATTACCCATCACAAGAACCTAAGGAATCAAATGACTGTGTTTCCTTTTCTTTTAGATAAGACTTCCATATTATGTTTTAGTTGTTTAGCAAATGAAAGCATTTTCTTATTTAGTGTTCTTAAAAGTTTTTGAAAATCCGTAGCATTTAAACATGCAGTAGAAATGTTCTAATTAAAATGAAGAAGCTGACAATTAAAGCACAATTTTGTGTTAATTTTGTATATTGATGAATTTAGTATAACGATGACTGATGAATATTAGAATTCAGTTGTATTCCTAGACAGCTTTCATTAATTAAACAATATGTTGACTCCAAAGACTTTTGAAATGTCTGAGAGTGATTTTCATTTATGTATGTATGTATCATTGAGTTCCTGTCATATTGAAGCACT
The DNA here is from genome assembly GCF_045843805.1 of Urocitellus parryii. NCBI lineage: Eukaryota > Metazoa > Chordata > Mammalia > Rodentia > Sciuridae > Urocitellus > Urocitellus parryii. The sequence goes on along the minus strand of NC_135531.1, from coordinate 199,957,420 downwards.
GGCAAGATGCTCTTTTGAGTAATAAAGTGAAGAAAGCAATCACACTCTTCCCCTACAGTTTTATCAGAAAACCCAGGCAGGCCAGTGGACATCACCCTCAGCCCTAGACATCTTAGTCAAAGCCACTGTCATTTCTTTTCTCCTTATTGTCTTCCCACAACTCTCTGCAATATGTTTTCCATAAAGTAGCCAGAGTAAAGTTTTCTAGTATTAAAAAGTAATCTTAAAAAATCTTATAAAATATTTAAACAAAAGTAATGGAAATATAGAAGATTTTGCAAAACTTTGTAAACATATGAATATAAAAATCATACCCTTGTTGAAGATACTATTACATTCCATGTAGTCAAATCTATTAAAAATCATGATTTAGAAGTATTTTCAACATGGTAAAACAACATATTCTTAAGAGTTAAAATCAAAACAAAGTCTATAAAATAGATATACCTATTATAAAGTAAAAATAATAAAATTAAATGCACCCAAATTTCATATCTATTTGTCATTTTCTAACTTAAAAGTCTTTTGTCTCTTTCCATTACTTTTATCATAAAATCCATAATTATTTTCATATCTTAACAAGGGATCATGTACTTCTTCAGCCTCACCTCTGGCCACTTCTTGACTGAACAAAGTGTTCTGGTGTCTTTGGTCTTCATTCCTGGTAGTTTTCTTCTTGCTTAGTATTTATTTTTCATTTAGCCTAGAACCTTGTAAACAGTAGGTGTTTAACATATATTTGCTAGATAAGCACCAAAATGTGAGTAGTGGCTACCCCTCTTTGGGCTGATTATAGGTGTCATTCACTTAATTTGCAGTTTTTTGTACTTAAAACATTTTTTGTAAGGAGTATGTACTTTTTAATCATTACAAGAAAAATATGTAGTGTCTTTCAGGATTGGAGAGCTTGATAGTCAAATCTGAAGTAATCAAGAGAAACTTAGAAATTAGGTTATCACAAGTGGGTCAAAGATCTGCTCAGAAAAATCAGTTAGGCAAACAATTGCATTTAGGGTTCCATGGATAAAAGAGAGATGGTTAAGGAAAGCTGGGCTATCTAGGGCTGTGCTTTCCTATATGGTAGCCAATAGTAACATATGACTATTCATTTAAATTTAAACTTAAGTTAACCAGACCAAATTAAATAAGGAATTAGTTCCTGAACTATACTGGCTACATTGAAAGTACTCATTGCTATATGTAGCTCCTTATATATTGACAGTAGAGTTAGAAAACTTTTCCATCATCACAGAAAGTGTAGAAGCTAGGATCCTGCAGAGTAGGTATTAACAAACAAGAACCCAAGACAGAAAAGGAAAGAACAAAAATGTTGGTAATGAGGCTGAACAACATGAATCCATATTGTGAGTTTAGGTTATTGAACAAAGTGGCATAGCTGGAAGAATTGGCTCTTTTGTCAAAGGGCTGCTGAAGCCATACAAAAAAAGTATTTAAGATGAGTTACACAGCTCAAACTGTTATCTGTGTTAAGTCATATACTCTTTCCCCTTATGCGATAAATGGTTTCAGGGAGGAGGGGGCCTGTTGTAAAGATTTCAAGAGGCAAGAGTGAGATAACCTAGCCCATGAAGGGTTACTACTAGATTGCATGGGCAGTGGCTGGAATATTGAATGTGTGCCCTCTGTGTTTTTATTTCACTTCCTTCCATACTGTTTAAGATATAAAACTAGCATCTTGATAATAATGCTCACACTCCTACAGGACTTAGGTAGATTTTGGCATCTCTTTTTACATAGAAATAGGGTGAAAAGTAGACAACTGGGTTATTTAAACTGAGCAAAAAAAAAAAAAAAAAAAAGAGTACGATCCCTAATCTTAAAATTTTATTGTGTTAAATTGTTTTGTATTCTTTAAGCAAATATGACTCAAATTATAGATACAATGTGAGCTGGAGACAATCAAAACATGTATATGGATACTATCCCAAATACGGGGAATGTTGCTAATATGCTTGCAGCATAGAGCCATTTTGGTTAGACGATTATAATAGCAACTTACTAGTACTTTGGGTGAAATAGCAAGCTAATGTTGTAGCCATTAATTTGAATTTAGCAGACATTTTAAATATAGGTTTCTTTTACAGAGACAAAAGTTGCAATTTAAAGCTCTTTGGTGGTCTAAAAACAGCTTAATTCTGTAGTAGCATGGTAATAAGTACTAATCCAGCTTATACAGTGATTGTAGTATGTCATGTTTGTGAAAGATTGTCCAACTGCTTTCTCTGGGTTTTATGTTAATTTAAAAATATTAAACATAAAACCTTATAACATCTTCATGCTGAGATAAACTGTTCAATTTAACTTGCGCTCAAGCAGCAGCTGTCAGGAATTATCTTGTTCCTAGTGGTTTTTGCTATCACCTTGTGCCCTTTCCTGCCAGAGACACACTGTGGGATGATAAAGCACACCTTGTTAGGATTTATTGCTTAAATAACACCTGAGGCAGGGTGAATATTGGTAGCCTAGGGATTAGCTGCTGATTGACTGATGCCATTCATTGTGTAATTATCAACTTTTAAAAATTGATGGTAGAGTGAAAAATAAAAATTGCTTATGCTTGCATTTCTTTTGTGGGCACCTTCATCATTTCTTTGGGGTGTCAAACTAGAGATTTAAGGTATTGCTTGTGGTCCAGTTTAAGCAACATTTTACAAATAAGAAAGTCAAGAGAAGTACTTGAGTAATGATAGATAAATGAGTACTGTTTCAAGATGTATTATAAAATTACAGTTGATTTTCTTTTAATAATTAAACTGAAGGAAGTGTTAAAGTGGGCAGTCTCAAATGGTTAATGTTATGAAAATCGTCATCATTTCTCTTCTGTAGTGCATTCCCTTATTTGGGAGGTTTGTTTTGGAAGGTTTCATTCTTTATTATGCATCAGCAAGGAGAGTGGGCATATAGAAAAAGTGGAGTGAAGGACTTGCCTTGGCTCAACATTTGCTACTGATAGTCCACTCTGAAGAAAATCTTGACCTATGAATTGATGACTGGATATGTCAAGAAACGTATGATGCGCTTGTTTTTTTTTTATGGAATGTAGATTTTTTTTTCTTCTACTTAAGTACTGTTCAGTTCACATTCCCACCAAGTCCATAGTTTTCTAAAGGTCTGACTCACCAAAAATTTGCAATAGGACAATGGATTGCATATACGGAATTTCATTCAGATCAGTCAATTGCTAAAGTACATTTGGCATTTCTCTTTGTAGTTGTATACACATGAATATTTATTAGCAGTAGTAGCATTTTTACTAAGTATTTTAAGAATTAGTTGCAGACATCATGACACTTCACATGTAAATAATTTGACATGAATATTCTAAGATGACTGCAATAAAAGTATTATATTTAAGAAACTCGAGATTGATAAAACTCTTAACTTTCAGCCTGTATTCACATTTTCCTTGTTGCCCTGATAATGGCTTTCATTTCTGTTTTTATCCTATTCCAGTATTCCACTCAGTGATCAAACACTGGATTGTGTTTTGGAGACTCTTTATTTTCCTTTAAGTTAGATTTTTTTCTTTTACGACATTGATATTTTTGGTTATCCAGCTCAATTATTCTTTAAGCTGTTTGAACATTTCCTCATTGCCAAATTCAGATCAGGCATTTGCAGCAGAAATATTACATTGATGATTTTTACCTATCTCAGTGCATCATATTTGGGAATACATGATTCCACCTTATCAGATTATTGATCATATTGCTTGATTACTTGGTTAAGTTGGTGTCTACCAGATTTCTTCATTATAAGAGGTACCATTTTTTTCCTTTGTAATTAATGTCAGATAGGGGCTGCATTTAATTCATTTTTCTGTTTTGAGTGTGAAAAACATTGAGCTTGCTCAGGACTTAATGATTAAAAATGGGAATCATTGCTTACAATGGTGTAGGTAGTGAGGAGGGGCAGGGAGAATAGGAGTAGAGGAAGATGACTCAATAAATAGACCCACAAGATGCCATCCATTCCCCTTTAAGGAAAGTATTGTTTGAGTGAAATTAGGGTTTTGTGGTTTTCCTCACTAAGGATCAGATATGTAGGTAACTAAATATCTTCTTATTTCAGAATTTTCAGTGTAAGTTTTAGAAAGGCTTATACTTTGATGGTGGTGATGGGGATATCTTTGAACAAAATAGGGCATTTTGTGACCATGATTTTACTGCTTGCTTTAATTGTATCTAGCTGAACAGTTTAAAAACTAAATGCACCTCCTTGGTAATAACTTTTTTTTTTAACTTTAAAGAAATAAACCCTAACATTAGTGGAGCAATGTGGTTTAAAGAGGGATTGTTAGCTTTTGGTCTTATGTGCTTCTTGTGTGCCATGAAGAAGGCACTTGAATTCCTATTTATGATACATGCACTCATTATGTCATCATTCTTCTTGTGTGAAAGGCTAGTGCTGCAGATCATATAAACACCTGAAGTTAGCCATTTGGCTTGTCAGCAAGGGAGGATTTATAGTAGTTGTAATCATGGTAATAACAAGGATGATATTTTGTATTTATTAAGTACAGAAAAAAGCATTTGCAATGTAAGTGGTCTACAACCAACTCAGAGCAGTGTGTAATAAAAAGCACTTCAGGCTTAGAAGACCAGCAGTCTCTGCTTTGCCACTTCCTATCAGGGTGATCCTAGGGGAAAAAAAAAACCTTAACCTTTCTGGCCATAACTTTTTTGGAATGGGAATTCAAGCTCTACAGGTCAAGTATGCTATATTATATTCTAAAGGTGGCATTCTGTTAAAATTGTGCCATCTGAATGTTCTCAGCTGCTCAGGGATGGTTTTCTTTTCCTCTTTTGTATCCATTTGTGGTAGGCATTGCTTTAGGGAAGCATTCCTAGCTTGTCCCAGATGATTAATACTCCTTTCTGTTTGTTCCTCTGATACTTTGTGTATGTCAGCATTCATCCTGCTAAGCTGCCCCCCCCATCTTTTCTGTTCTTCCTGTTTTGACCATGTCACCTACTAGACATTTAAGTAAATGCTTGTGAAATGAGAGAGTGAATACATACTTGTTTTTATTTAAACACATGCATAGAGGTATGCTTTCAGTTTCATTTTATCCAAAGACAAAGAATCAACCTCCTTCACCTCTTATCTGTGCTTTATATAAGGGATTTTTAGATTGTATATCTGGTGCCATTAGCAGTCTAGTAATGGTGAAGAGAAAAAAAATTAAATATAAGAATTATGGGATACTCTAAAAGGGGGGCAAGAAAATATGCCAAGAGAAAAAGACCATACTAGATAAGTCTACTGCATAAATCAAAAGGGTTTATGTCAAAACATGAACATGTGCCATTCCTACTTATATATTGAATTTCAGTAGTTGGTTGCATAAAGAAGTAAAGTGTAATGAAACTGGCAAGCAAAGTATTCCCCAGTCAGCCTTATCTTTGTTCCATTTGTCCTTCAGATAGAGCTTTTCTTGCCTTTTTCAATAAAATCCATCCAGGTTTTTTTTTTTTTCGTTTTTTCTTTTTTTTTTTTTTTTTTGCATCTCTCAGTAACTGAGCTGAGTAGACCAATGAGATTCAGGGCTTTTATAGTTCTTAGCAGCTGCTTTTTAAGAGATCAAAACTTAGAATGCTGCTACATGGTATTAGGGCTCAACTATTGATGTGTCCCTAGAGGGGATATGTTTTGCTTGGGATGGGAAGTGGAAAGAGGAGAAAAGGGCAAAAGATGACCCCTTCAAGCATGCTTGGGACAGTAAACCCTAATTTCTTTGTTTCCTAGGATCCTCTTTGCAAGCTCAGTACTTAACCTGACGGAACTGACTGCCCTTCGGCCTGACCTTGGGAAATTGAAAAAGATTCTGTACTTCCATGAGAACCAATTGGTATATCCCGTCAAGAAATGTCAAGAGAGGGATTTTCAATATGGTTACAACCAAATTCTTTCATGGTGGGTATAGGTTGCTTCATATTTACCTCTTTGCAATATTTTTCTTTATAGATGGTTAGCTTTTAAATATGGAGACCTACTGTATACTTATAAACACCTTTAGGGAGGTACAAATGTTTGAATATTACTTTAATGGTACCAACTGCTTGTACTTCTCTGGTATATATAAGATCACAGCTACTCCTTTTATAAAATACATAAATGTAACAATCTAATTATATGTTGAACTAATTATGTAACTGTATTTTTCACAACATTTAAAATAGAATCAAAAGGTTGACAGGGACCTTCACCACTTGATCCCATGATTTATTGTTTAAAACATACTTTTAGAAAGGTCAGTTTGTGAACTCACATTTACCCATTAATTTCACTGTATTCAACTACAATTAAAATAGAAATTTACAGAGAAATAAAAAATTAAAATGTAATAGATTGAGAGATGTTGCCTCCCCTATATTTTTGGTTGTTTTTAAGGCAGAAAATTATGGAAAGTGAATCTTTCTGTGTATGTGTGTTTTCCCCCACATTGAGTCTTCTGAAATGACACAGCCTTAAAATACCATGACATTTCAAAGGTGAGGGTCCTTTTCTATTGTTACTTCAACAAAGTATATCTCCTGATGGTTAGTTAATGAAAGAAGTTAATAACAACTCCAGAAAAATGGGGCTGCTGTTGTATCCTATTCAAGTAACTACAGGCATCAAATGGACTTGGTGGCAGGAATTGGATACATTTTGCTCACCTTTTAAAACAATTATTAGCATTTGGGATTGATGATGTGTTTCAGCAGACTTTCAACTCTTGCAAGTCTGTTCCATTGTGTAGTTGACATAGAAAACAACTATATGGTAATAATTCTGTGTTTTGAGCATTTTGTAAATGTTTTCCTGCAATCATTTTTACAGGCTGCTTCAATTGTGAAGTAGCAGTGCTATCAAAATAGAGTGGAACTGCTTCACGTCAAATGTCTCATAAAAAAGCAACTGTTTTAAAATTTCATAATAAAATTAAAATACTTTATTTTATATTGAAACAAAGGGAAATATATTTGAAAAATGAAAATAAAATCATTTTGTGCTTTATCAATATGGAAAACATTTGTAATATTCCTATGATTTCTTGAATTAGCATCATTCTTTTCTTCAGATAGTGTGTGTTTATTACCCCTGAGAAAACACTGGGAAAAAAAATTAAGTCTATTTTTCCTTTTATGGGTGGCTTTAAAGTTAATGGAAGTTATACCCATTTATATCAGGAAGCAAATGCACCAAAAATAATATTTCTATAAACAGTTTTGTGTCTTTCACTTAGCACAGACTAGATTTTTAAGAATGTAAGTGGTTGGGTTTTAGCTATCTGCCCTTTAAGAACAGATATCTAAAACAAATTTTACCTCACTCCCCTCCCTTCCTTTATAAGATTGGTTTTACTCACAGGGAATGAGTCTGTAAAAGCTTGCACACAATTTTTCAGCATTTCTCTTCTTAAGAGGGTAAACTGATAGACAAGCTTGGAAAGAAAGAAGTGAACTTCATCATAATTTGGCTTCTTAATGGGAAAAAAATGGCTCACAGTTGTCCAGAGGAAAAATAAGAGTGTCAAAGAACAGTCTTGTTCTGATTCTCTTCAAAAAGTATGACTCCTGCTTTCTCAAATGTTTCTTTAGTTTTCTTGCTGACTTCTGCTTTTGTTGGCACTGTCAGATTTCTTCCTTGACTGTGTGGCAGTTAAGGATTTTAAAGATGACTGACATAAGCACTCACCTTAAACAGAGGTTTCACTAACCCTCTAACTTATGAACACATGTCGTAACTGTATATTATGACCTGTGGGTCGCTATTACAATATGTGACATATGGTGAAAACAGGCTAGCTGTAAAACATCCTTCAACTTTTGGGATATTATTATATTGGTTTCCTTATTGCTTAGTGTCATGTCAGCACTTCTGTGCTTTCCTTTGTTTTATCCATGTTGCAGACATTCCTGTTCCCCCAGATTTGCACCAGGTAAGAACTTTAAAAGAAACAAACAAACAAAAAAACTTGTATGCAAAAGGAATTTTGGAGGAGAGTTGTGGGGGTGGCAGGATAAGATTTTGCTCATTGATTTTTTTTCATTCTACTATGTATTAATAATAGTAAATCTGGCTGTCCCAGGAAATATGGTATAAATTAAATTGAGGATTTGGTAAGGCATTCCTATCCTATCTATAAGCGATACTTATTTTATTGTGTTTTACATTCCTATGGACTTTAATGTTTTCAGTGTTATTGATCTGTCATTTTCAGGGTGAAATAAAGTTGCTGTATCTGTTTATCTGTATCCTTTTTTGGAAGTGTTTGGATGCATTTCATTGAGATCCAGTGACACTGAATCATTGGTTAAATGATAAGAAGTCATTTTCAAAAATCCAAACAGTGATTTATTAATTCAGTTTGATTCATACTACACATTCAGGTTCTATCCAGCTCATCCATGATTCTCAATTGTGTTCACTCGTGTCCAAGTAAATATTACAGGCAATCTGAAAACTGCCCATATGCTTATATCACATAAAATTTTCTTTCATATTTTCCTCTTCAATTTTTTTTCGCTTTTCCTTTTTTAAATATTTTTATTAGTACATTATAGTTATACATAATAGTGGGGTTCATTCTTTACAAAAATCATACATGCATGGAATATAATTTGCTACATTTCAGTCCCAAGTACTTCCTCTTTCCTTCTCCTCCTACCTCCCCCTCACATTTTCTTATAAAAATATTTTTATGTTATTTTTGTGAAATATTGAGGAGCACAGTCTTATTTGTCAAAAGCAATAATCAGTAGTATATTTGTTTTGTTTAATTCTAAAAGTTGTGGTATTGTGTTCATTATATATATAATGAGTGGGACAAATGATATGTATTTTTAGATCCATTTCCACTAATTTGTCTACTTCTCTGATGACCCCAAATATAATATAGAGAAATAAGTTGATTTGTAGAGATACTATTACCCTTCCCATGTAATTTCAGAACTTTAAAAAACATAACAGTTTCTTTTTTTGCTATTGAAGACTGAACTCAGGGGCACTCAAACCACTGAGTCACATCCCCAGCCCTGTTTTATATTTTATTTTGAGATAGGGTCTTACTGAGTTGCTTAGTGCCTCACTTTGGCTGGAGGCTGGCTTTGAACTCATGGTACTCCTGATACAGCCTCCAGGGCCACTGGGATTACAGGCATGTGCCAGAAAAACATAACACAGTTTATTGAAGCAATATCTAAAGCAGAGAATACACTTACAGACTTTGACCAAAATGTTTTATAAATACCAAGGCCTAGCTTGAATGAAGGTGGCAAGAAGTCCAGCAAACATTCCCTTCTTAATATTACAGTGTAAAACAAAGTATATCATTGACAGAGAAACTCAATCTTGGCAGATGGGCTACAATTAAAATTTTTTTTTCTAAATTAAATATTGTTGGTAATGTGGAAAGTTCCGGGCATTATGGGGAAGCATGTTTTGGTTTGAAGTCCCATGTGATCCCACTGAATCATTAAATTTGCCTGTTGTCTTTCCTCCCTGTTGCCACCAATTCAACTTCCCATGATACAACACTAATGAAACTCACTTATCTATTAATAGAGACATTTTGAGAGATACTGATGGGAAGTGAAGTGTTCTTTGGAATCCTGAAGTACAATGTAAACTATAATTAATACACAGAGGTTTTAGGCTTATAAAAAATTCTCTGAATGAATCTGAGTTTATCATTTGCATTTATTTTTTTCCCTTTAAAGCCTGGTGGCTGATGTGGTGGTATTCAACTCAGTTTTTAATATGGAGTCATTTCTCACTTCCATTGGAAAATTTATGAAGCTGATTCCTGATCACAGACCCAAGGATCTGGAAAGCATCATCAGACCCAAGTGCCAAGTTATTTACTTTCCCATCAGATTTCCTGATGTGAGCAGGTCAGTGTGTTTGACTCTGTTCTCAATATTGTATCATAAATTACTTCTCAAATGTATAGAAATCAGTGTTTTTTCCTGCCAATTTTAACATATTGGCATAAGCATGGTTAATAGAGAGTTGAGTTCTTTCTCACCATACTGTACTTTATTAAGATTTTCAATAAGTGTATGTTCATTGGATCACTGGGTGGTTAGTTCAGACATTGAATTCTTCCTTTCTTTACTGTTATTTATTTCCCAAAGTAGGTTGCTTTGGCTTTTAAAACTTACTGTCATGTTTCTTTGTTTGTTATTTATTAAAAAAGTCATTGTCAAACATATTTGTCAACTTTTACATCCAGCCTTAGAGCCACTGTTTAAATGCATAATAATCACTCTTTTAAAAAGTAACGTTAAAACCTCATTTTCTGGATGACTTTTCAGTTTCACTGCTATTTTCCTCTAATCTTTTTCTTTATTCATTTTTATTATTTATATTATCTTTATAATGAATTAAGCCTTCCATATTGGGTTGCCAATATACTTAATTGCCATTTCTCTTTCTCATTTGCTAAGGACATTTTTTATTACCCTTGTTACTGGGCCCACCCTGAATTAGCAATGGATGATGTGGCTCTAAGGGAACATTCTGGAATCCCTTTTCACTTTCGATTAAAACCTAGCAAAACTATTTTTACTACTATCAGGAATATTTGTCCTATGTAAATACAAAGTTTTTTTTTTTCTTCAGTGGGACTCACAGTAGCTGGGTATGATGCTGTTTTGTAACTGCATCCTTAGAAGAAGTTTGGGGACAGCTGTTTCTACCCCATCTTTGCAATGAAGGCCAGAGATGATTTAATGTCCTTAGGTGCTGTGCAGAAGGTCAGCATTAGCCTCTGTGTTCTAGATTTACTGAGTTCACCCAGATTTTGCTGTAGGGTCAGTAGTCCTAATCTGCACCCCTAATGATGATTTATGTGAGTGTCTTACTAGTTAGTATTTCATCTACAAAAAAATCTCCCCATACCAAATCAAGTTAATGAGTCATAAAATTCAAGTTAGACCACCTTGCCCAATCCTTACTTTGTGCATAGTAGAAAACAGAAGCCCAGAGAAGTAGAGACTGTCTTGTAATCACCCTGTCATTGTCACAGACTGGATTAAGTTTAGCTTCCATAACTTTTGATTCTAATTTCTGTTTAATGTTAAAGCTTCCTGTCATTATTGGTCATTTATTAATAACATTTCATGATTTATTTGCCTTTTTGATAACTATAAAGCTAAATGCAACCATAATGACAATCAATTTTCAGGTGTATGTGTGTGTGTGTGTGTGTAGGCATGTGTTTTCATATGTGTGTATAGTCATATCTTCATATGTGTGAGGGATTTGTTCCAAGACCTAAATGTCAGGGATATCAAAATCTGCAGATACTCAAGTTCCTTATGTAAAGTGGCATAGTATTTATATTAACATATATACATCTCCCCATATACTTTAAACCATCTCTAAATTCCTTGTAATACTTAATACAATATAAGGGCTGGGCAGATAGTGATTATATGGCATTAGTCGAGCAATTACAACAAGAAAAATGTCTGTGTATACTAAGTACAGACATATTGCTTTCTTCCCAAATAATTTGGATCTGCAGTTGGTTGAATCCCTGAATGGGAAACCCATGGATACAGAGGGCTAACTGTATGTGTGTGTGTATATATTTCTGTAGACATAGTTTTCTTATGTGTGATGGGAAAATTTAATTTTTGAAAGCTCTTGTTGTTATACTTTACACTTATTATTCACTGGAACACAGTTATGAACTTGAATTTTTAAAATATTGGGTTTGTTTTTAGAAATAAGTTTTTAATTTGTTCAGAGATAGCAATGTACATCTGTAAGTGAGTAGGTAGTTATAGCTCATCTTGTTACTGCTCTAGGTTTCCAAGTAAATAATGTGTTTTAAAATTCATTTACATCTGATATGTTTCTATAACATAATATGTTTAATACACCTATGGCAATTGAATAGTTTATTAATTTGAACTATATTACCATAAAGGAATCTAGCTAAATAGAAGAAGGTTAAGAAATATTGTGGCCAAGATAACATTCATAAGCAAGGTCTTAGCCCAGAGTGTTATTTGAATTATTTTCAAATGGTAATTTGCTTTATACAACCCAAACTCATATAGTGTAAGTAAGTGATTATTTGCATGAATGACAATCATTCTAATGCCTGCAGTTTTAAAAGCTTATTATTTTGTTGAGATGTTGAAAAATATTTAGTAATTCCAAAGGCAAAATAACCAAGGTGATTAAAAAAAAAAGACTTCTGAATGCTTCTCTCTCTCTCTCTCTCTCTCTCTCTGTATGTATGAGTGTGTGTGTGTGTGTGTGTGTGTGTGTGTATACACACACACAAACTATTTGGTCACAGAAAAATGGATTTAAATAAAAATAAAGCAGGGGCCTTAGTGGTAGAGCTCTCACCTAGTACATGTGGGGTTCTGGGTTCCATCCTCAGCACCACATAAAAATAAAATAAAGGTATTGTGTCTAACTACAATTAAAATATTAAAAAATAAAGCATAAGATGGAGTTAGATTATTAATATAACATCCTATATGTAATATAATAGATATTAATCAAAGAAGAGGAAAGAGCTACTTTCCCAGAAAAAAAAATTGAGGATTGATACAGTTGATGTGTGTTGAAACTCAGAGCATGTCAGTCACTGAGGCACTCAGTATTATTGGGCTTGTGATACCTTCTGTTATCTATTGCTCTACTAACCCATCTCCTGCCTTACTTCTAAAGTCTAGAAAAATGATAACAAGAGAGATTATTCTCTCAACAGCATTCCATTATCCATATTAAACATTTGAGGATTGGAAAGCTCTTAAATACTGTTGTCACATATACATCTATTTCAGTCTTGACTCCTACTTTCTAACTCTGTGATTTTTGCCAGACTCAGAGTGACCCAGAATCTAGGTTCTTTAATAGTCATAATTACGTTTACCTTGTCACTTCATAGGGATGCTTTAGAGAATAAATGAAATGATGTTTTCCAAATGTCTAGGATAGTGCCTGGTATGAAACAGACCCCCAGTAAAAGATTATTTTGTTTTATTAACTTCCTTACCCCCACTAATGTGTAATTTGGCACATCTGTTGTCTTCTGCATTTAGTGAGTTATTCCCATTCAACCTCCAGACTTCTGTAATGCACACAAGAAAATAGAGTACTACTCTGCCAAAAGGTCAGTCTAATACAAATAGAGAGGTTGGTTTATTTGTTTTCTTGTCACCTCAACTGAAATATTCTTTGACCTTACAAGAATGTACCATCCATCGAATAAGTGAACTTTTTACTTTCATTTTGTTCTTATTTCTTCCTTATTTATCCAGCTTAACTTCCAAATTCCTTTATCATATTTATTGTCTTGCATATGATCTCAAATCTTTTACATCCTTGCTTCACTTCTCTCCCCAGGTCTGATTAAATCCATTTCTTCACTTACTTTCTACCTGCACTCATAGAACTAAAGATGACTGGAAACACACAAACAAACAAAAAAACATCTATCTGTACTTTTTAATGTGCTCTGAATTTGTACTCCTAATTCCACACAGATCCTTTGGGCCAGCTGCACACATACCACACTTCCACATGTTTAGGTGATAAATCATTCCTTCTCTTTTTTTTTTTTTTCATTTCCTTTTCTTTCTCTCTCCTTTTCTTTTAGAAATCTCCAAGTCTTTTATGTTCATTCTCAGTTGATGTTTGAGACTATAGAAGCAGTCAGAAAGAAACTTCTGTATAGTGACACAGTGTCTGCCCAGTTGTGTACTTCTGGGTGCAGATTCTCCCTCTTCACACCTGTTGCTCTGGATGAATTACCCTTGGTTCAAGCTAAGGATGCACCTCTACTTCTTTGAGAGAACCCATCTTTCTCAAGTACTCATGGCCTATTGTTTCAGGAATTTTTCGTTCTATGTTCTTCATTAATAATTTTCCTCTTTTTTGAATCATTACTGGTTTTTTTTCCTGGTTTGTTCCTATTAGTATACAAAAAACTCTACTATTTCTCATATCTTAAAAAACAATCTCTCTTTAAGGAAAAAAAGAAAAAAAAAGAAGCATCTCTCGTTATTCCATTTCTCCCTTTTGCTAATGCTTCATTTCTCTACTTCTTTTGGTAGCAAAACTCACCAAAATTGTTGTTTATACTTATTGCTTCCAATTTCATTTACACTGTATGCTGTCAGAGCTGTTAACACTGATTTTTTGTCAGGGTCATCAATGAGCTCCATACCTGTAAATCCTTTGGTCAATCCTTAGTACCCATCCTTCTTAATTTACCAGCAGCATCTGACACATTATGGCACATTCTTTAGGTGGCTTCACATGGGCAGCTCCTTCTCAGGCTCCTTGGCTAGTTACTCCTCATCATCCTTTCTTTTTAACATGGGCTGCCTTTGGCACTCACTCTGTCTGCTTAAGGAATTGTTGGAGGAAAAGCCCAAGATTGAAATGAGAAGAAAAGATTCATAAAGTCAACAATGAGATGATTATTCTGTGCAACAAAAGGAAGATAGTGTAAAGAGATGATTAGAAGTAAATTCAGAGCATTGAGATTAAGTGAGGTGATGTTTGAAAGTGTCCTTGAATTCAACAATTTAAGAGTCAGTGGTACCCTCCACCTCCTGAGTTCTTTTAACTCACAAAAACATTATATGTATATTTCTCTTTTTTTAAACCTGGTAGCCAGAGAAATATAGGTCTAGTTGTGATATCTCTTTATATTTGTCTGTTTTTCACACAAAAACATATATACACATGGACATACATACAAATAGTTCCTCATTTTATGGATGAAGGGACCAGTGTGGCCCAGAGAAGCTATATGTCTCCTTACAATCACACAGCTAAATACAGGCAAAGCAGGATCTAGAACTCATATCTCAAAATCTCCATCTATTGCTCAGCCCACCACTGATTGTTAATGCAATTTTCAGAGGTCTTGATTATCTGATGTTTTAGCTGACAGCAGATTAGCAGCACCAAATTGGGGGTGTGATAAAGGCAGGCACACTGACAGCAGTAAAAAGTGACAGCTGAGTGACAGCTTGACAACAAGGGAGGAGAGAGATAAACTATTTAAAAAAATATATGGGAAGTGAAAAAACATAGCAGCCTGTAGCCATTCTATGTCAGGGTAACCAACTCTGCACATCAAAT
The DNA here is from genome assembly GCF_045843805.1 of Urocitellus parryii. Classification (NCBI taxonomy): domain Eukaryota; kingdom Metazoa; phylum Chordata; class Mammalia; order Rodentia; family Sciuridae; genus Urocitellus; species Urocitellus parryii. The sequence goes on along the minus strand of NC_135531.1, from coordinate 199,942,288 downwards.
AACCCCTGCAGACATTTCTCCATGATTGTACAGCTTGTACATCAAAAGGATGACTATGATTTATTAAGAGAGATTAAATGGTAACCAGTACGTTTCATTTTAAGAAGGTAAGGAAGTGTGTAATCCACTTTGGGCAGCAATTATGAATGATAGCAAGTGGAGGTAAATATTATCCCTTACCCCTAAGATGTGCATGAGGTGTTTTCATCCAAACAATCAACATCTTAAGGTCTTTTTGTGCAGTTGTAATATCCTTAAGCTTTAGGTGACCAGAGGATATTTCAATATGCTCTTTTAAGATCTCCTTGATTAGAGTTTTGCCACCGAATGAATCTCCCTTTTCTGTTGGGTTGCGGAAAGAAACTCCTTTTGTTGTAAAGGCTTCTGGGATTGCCAGGTGATTGATGGTCAACAAAGAGTGTTTTTCAGTATTATTATTAGAAGATAAATATCTTCTCAAACTCATTCAGATGATATGGTTTACTGGAATATATTACAAAAGACTATTCCTATATTAAAGGCTATACATTTGTTTGAAAATTTAGACAGTTTTACTGTGTGTTTCAAGGCCAATTTCAAATGGAAATTCTTGTTCATAAGTGTGTGATATAGAGATAAAAGGAAGGAATCCTGAAGCCTGCTGAGGTGGATGTTACTGAAAGTCAGTATTTCTTCACTTCATATCATGACTGCTAGGAAAACACTAGCAGTCATAAGAAAATTTCAAATGTCTAGAGTTTTGTGCGAGTCTCAGTTGTACAAAATTGGAATATCTGAATAATTTTCAGGTTGCTTTCTGACAATCATCTTTAGAAGATAGAGCTAACCATAAAACCTATCCTTATTGAATATTACTTTAAGCCCTATGTTGTGCTTGGCATATGATACACATTTTAATATTTTACTTTTTCTACAACTCTAAAAGTTATTTCCAATTAATAGTTGAAGAAACTGAGATATAGAGAATCTAAGTAACTTTTGACCATACTCACATATATGCAATATAGTAAAAGTAGAACTAGAAATCAAAAAATGCTTAAGCTATTTTAAAATTGAAAATCATAACTGTCGCTGTACTGCTCCTTGTATAAAGAAGAGTCCTGGTCCCTAGTATTTGACTTTTGACTAGTGAAGAAGAAATAGACAAAAGAATTGACAGGGAGTTTGGATGAAAGTGAGCATGTTGTGGTAATGTTATGAAGGAAAGGACGCAGGCTTTAGAAAGCAGACTTTTAAAATATTGAGAAGATGCTTCAAGAGGTATAAGAAGTTTTGAGAAAGAATTCTGATAGTATAATTTAAAATGGGCCTAAAGAAGGAAAATAGAAGGAAAACTTTAAATAATCAGCTATGGGCTGAGATTGCAATTTCATGTGTGTAAGAAAACCATTTTGTTTTCTGTTTCTAGTTACCTCTCATTTATCCAAACTCTCTTGCCTTAGGTTTTATCATGAAATCTTAGAGCATTACAAGGCAGAGTCTGACCCTTCCCATTAGATGTTAAGGGTGGAGTAGTTTGCATCCACACAGCATTAGTCTTTTTCCATCTGTACTTCCTACAGGGTTTGTTAGTAAGGGAGCATCCATGATTTTTGTGAAACTAGATTATCTTCACTCCCAACAAATTGGATTATATAAGAATGTATTGTAAAAGTGCAGCAAATTAAAAAGTAGCATCACTTATCCTTGAAATAGATCAATGTTTTCCCAATGAATTCCATCAGGGACCCATGCAAAGGGTGTGTCCAAGTGGATACCATGTTCTTCAAATAATATTCAATGGGATTAAAATTGAAAAGAGACATATGTTCATGATGTCAAGATTGGTATTCATATATATTTATCAGTCACCTACCTTCTTTATTCCATTACATTGTGGATAAAAAGTTTACATTTTTTCATATGGTTATACATAATTAATGTAAAAAAGTCAACTATATGTTTTCTATGGAGACCTTTAAAAATCAGTCACATACTTATTTTTTTAATGAAGAGATGAATGGAAACCATATCCTTAGGAGTTTAAGTTTGGACTCGAAGCAAATTGAAGCAAATGTACTTACTATAGATAAAGTAATATATACTTTATCTGAGTTTTAGGTCCAATTTAGTCACCACAGTATCAATCTTGCTGTGATCATTAGGATAGAATTGTATCTATTTCAGTTATTATTTCCTTGTTTAATCCTATTTTCCACCCTATGGAACTGTCAGAATTACACAGAAAAAAAAAAAAGTGAGTAGTTGTACCTCTGAGATTCCTTGATTCATAGTAGATTTTACATCCCTGGTATGGAAATTCTATAAAGAACATCTCCACTTTCCTACTTTCTACATTTTTTAACAGCCAAAGAGAGAGGGAAAAGATGTTGGTCACTGGGGTAATCTCATTTATTGAGTCCTTAGGAATTTCTCTGAGTGCTTCTCTCTTCCATTTCCATGTAGCTTAAACAGTGAAGACAAAACAGAGGTTTATGGACTTTTCCTAACTAATTTAGAAACAAAAATGGGGAATTTTAAAAACAGTGTGAAAACTTTAAATGAAAACTCTCAGGCTGTGCAAACAAAGGCGAGGAGCCTAAGGGCTTTCTGAAGAATTCTTATTAAAGAAAACACTATTTTACATTGCAAAGCAGATGTGTCAGAACACAACAGCAGATCTGTAATTTGAGAATTTGTGGATTGATAGGACAGAAGGCAGCCCCCATGCCTCCCCATCAAAAACTATTTTTTCTGCCATCAAGTGTTCTGCATTTTGGGGAGGGGGGGTGCCAGAAAACACCTTAATCTTCTTACCACATGTGGTCATATTTCTCAGATATTTTGAGAAAGTATTCATGTTAGACATATACTAATACATATTTGTAAAACTATAAATTGTAAAACCACTTTATGAAATAATATAATAGGTACTGAGTTGAATATCAATGTAGTAGAAGAAAAGTTTTGTTTTTATAAATTTAAACATATGCATATTTGTGAACAATCATTTTGGCTCTTAAAAATGAATGCAAAAATGTGTTTCCTTTGTATGTCATTTTATTTTTTTTAATAGAATCACATTATGGAAAAAAAATCCTTTTGTTAAATCATTCCAATGTTGAATACCATTCACCATCATGGAATCTCCTTTATAACCAATAAAAATATTTCATGCTGCATTGGATCCCAACCATCTTCCTTTTACTATTCTTGTTGAAAGAAGAGATAGTTTGCTTTTCAGTACACATGTACACACACATACCCATGATGTTACACAGAACAAACTCTTGTTTGCTCCAAATGTATTTTTAATGAAATTATCATCCATGTGAATGGCTAATTCCAACACTTAGGTTTCTGCTTTCTTTGACTTAGGAATGACCCCACTCAGAAATGCTTTCTGAGTTCAACAGCAACAACAAAAACTGTGCATTGCATTATAGGAAATTTTTCCTGTTTTCAAGTATAGAGAAAAGATTTTACATCAGAATCTTGATGTCCATTTTTTTCCTTAGGTTCTTGCAGACCTGTCCTAAGAAATCTGGGAGATAAGATGCAAAGGCCCTTATAGAAGACAGTGCAATGAAATAACTGCAAATCAGAGAATATACCAAGCTAGGGGCATCAGTTCAAAAGCAGTAAGGAAGAAGGGCTTCTACCAAATGATGAGAACAAATATCATTGGATAAATTTAAGACACAGTTGATGAGAATTCAGTGAAAGGCCCGCTTAGGCTCTTTTCCCTTCATCAGGCTCAGAGCACAATGACTGGTCATCATTGTGGAGACATCAAGGCAAGAACAGTTTATGCCTTGTATACTCTATTCATTAAATGAGGACTATGGACAGTGCATATTAGATCACAATTGTTATTATGATATTTGAAAGATTAAGCTTTTAAAAATGCTCTTATATTCCAAACACTCTATTTTTAGAAATGTTGAATGAAAGGTTAGTCAGCAGTGTGATGTAGCAGGATTTCAGTTTGGCTTCTGCCACTTAGTATTGCTGTTCAGCCTAGAGTAAATCACTTAACCTGCCAAGCTTGAGTTTCCCAATTGGGAAACAAAAATTGGAATAGTACCCACCTCTTAGGTTTTAGCATGAGGATTGAGGTGATTATTCTATAATGTTCTCAATGATCACAGCGCCTACAACTTGGCAAGTTTTCATTAAGTATTAATGACATTATTAATCCTCTGATCATCAGCATTTTGGTTATCTATTGACAGGGATTTTTGCAAGCTTACCCAGTTATCATGGCTCTAATCTCAAAAGTGAGGGCAACAAAATTCTGAAAAATCTAGTAATTTTATAAAACAATCAAAGATATAAAGTTTACCCCTAATTCAAATAAATAAATAAAGGAAGAGGCTGTCTCATATCCTATCGACCCACATGACAGCAGCCAAACAGTTTCATCTGGAGGCATAGGTACTATGTCATATGGCAGGGAATGTCTCTTGTACACTGGCTATATCTACCCATCAACTATAATAGGTACGCATTCCATACAAGTGGTTAAGGATGGGTGAACCATTCAGTACAGAAGTAATTTTAGTTGTTCAGCATTCTATTTGAGAGTGCTATGGGATGTTCTAGAAAGTTTTTCATTAAATATTAAAAAAATTGGAATGTGCCATTGAACAGTAAGCTACCAGAATAATCTCTTACCTAAAATGGCTCGTTCCCTAAGAAATTAGAGATAAAAGACTTTTTCATATAGAAAATCCTTTAAGAATCTACTTTAAAGTAATTAGGTTCAACAAAACATACTCAACAGTAATTAATTCTTTGAGGTTTTATATATGCTATTGTTCAGCCAACATCTATTAAAGGCTTGGTGTTTGGTAAATATAGGATATTCTGGTAGAAAATGATAAATGATAAAGGATACTTAACCTTTATGTGGGGGAACTATATAAGAGTAATAGGCATGTTCAAGTGTCTGTAAGTATAAGAGAGGAAAATAAATATGCTGTTTGTGGCATTTGAGCTGAGCATGTAAGATGTACTAAGCTTTGGAAAAAACAATAATGGCTGTCACATTATTGTTATTTCCAAATATCAACAATAATATTATTGTTATTTTCATTATTCAAGTGCTTTTTCTGGGCATGCCGTTTATGTACATTACTTCTTGTCTTTATGAAATCCCTGCAGACTGGGTACTACTGTCCTTATTTTGCAAGTGAGACAAGTAAGGTTCAAAAGGTTAAGCTTGCCTGAAATCCCACAGCTACCCAAACTGTTCGGCTCTAATTTGTGTTCCTGCTTCTTCCTATTAAGGAATGTGGAATGGGTTAGGATGAGAGAGAAGGCATGTTGTGAAGAGAGAGAATAGGTACACATATTTGTGAAGTGAATAATTGTTGTCTCTAGAAGAAATACAATACCTTTGAATGAGTTGTGTGAAGACTAGAGATGGGGATAAAAGTTGAGGAATCTGGATTTTGACATGTATTCATTAGGAAGCCATTATATTATAAAATGAGAAATTTGGTGTTGATAAACAGAATGCTGATGGAAAAGGGAAGAGGCAGCAAAGAAACAAGAGAAACACTGTCAGAATAGGTTATCAGAGACTTGAACCAGGAAAGTAGCATTCAGAAGAAAGGGAAGAAATTCGCAGGAATACACTGACCATAAACTTGGCATGTCAATGAAGCAATTTATTGATTAAAGGAGTATTGGGGTGATTTTTTAAAATATATTTTTAGTTGTAGTTGGACACAATACCTTTGTTGTTATTGTTGTTTTTAAATTTTTTGTTTAACGTGGTGCTAAGGATCGAACCCAGCTCCTTTCATGTGCTAGGTGAGTGCTCTACCGCTAGGCCACAACCTCGGCCCCTATTGGGGTGATTTGAAGAATTGATTATGGTGGCTAAGACAATATATATACTATTAGAATTGTTGGTGTAAAGCTGGTGAATTCAGAGTTGTGTAAATTGAATCTGAGGTGTGAGGCTCATGTAGATGGAGCTGAACATCAAGGGTCTCTCTTGCCTCAGTGTTAGAGTTTAGAACTTGGTGTGGTTTGTTATATTGAACAGCCATTGCACAAGTTTTTGTTGGTGTTGCTCTTCCCTTTGATTCATTTGATATTACTCAGTTTGTTGCAAATAGAAACAAGATAAGTGTTGCTTTTTATTTGCTACTGTCTCATAAAAATTGAGTCTAAAAATTTTAAGGATATCAAATCCTCTGTACTCTTATTCTCCTTTTAATCTTCTCAGAGTTCAATAACAGAATCACTTGCAGTCTCTTTGAATAGGAAATCCTGAGATTCAGTGCTGTGTGATGATAGGGCAGCATGATATATTGCCTAAGAAAGTGTCTTTGATGTCGAACCAAGCTGTGGTTCAGTCCCATGGCTATTGCTAACCACTTGGCTGACATTAAGGAAGTTGCTAGAACTCACCCACCTCTTTTTATCCCCTCATTTGTGAAGCATGGAAGTAATATCAGTCTCATTGGCTTTTTGTGAGAACCAATGAAGTTCTGTATGTAAGGTATTCGGTAAAACACTTAAGGTATATTGAGCATTAAATAAAAGTTGAGTACTTTATGTAATGTGTGTTCTCAGATTATCTTTTGTGCTTTTATTAACCTATGCCATTTCTTTAATATTCTGGAGAGCCAGAATTGTGCCCCAAATCGTAATACTGTGTAATTTCAGTAATTTTAAGAGGAACAGATGATGTCTGCTTTATGACAACTTCCAGTTTTTGTTTTAAAGAATATTGTGTACTACTACCCACTTGTCTATACCATGCTGGATTGAGTGTCAAAATGTTTCTAGGAAATATAGCTAAGAATATTAAATCCAAGGACCATGTGTGCACTGTTGCTATGTATTTTGTGCGTCTTCTGCCTTTTTGGTCAAATGTAAGGTGAATCACAGTTCATCCTCACATCATATGTGTCATATGTGATCCTACATGTAATTAGTGGGTGTCAAAACAGGAAATGGAGTTTTAGCAACTCTTCTGTATATTTCCATGTGCTCCTTCCTCATTTGAAATTCAGTCCCCTGTCCAGTGCTTCCTACTCCTATCATCTAACTCTGAGTTCATGAATATGGCCTGCAACCCTAAATTCATTTGCACATGGAGAGCTTACTTATCTGCTCAGGACACACATCTCTTTCAAACTCAATGCAAATTGTCTCTATTAAGCATCTGCTGATGCCCAGTGCAGACCAAGTGATTTTGTGGAGAAAGGGCTGATATATTCAAAACTACATTTCATTTTTATGCTACCAAAACTCATTTTACAATACCAAATCCTTAAGTGGATATTATAATTATTTCCTGCTAATTGAAGAGGGAGTTTCTGTCTCAGGCTATGAGTGTAGACTCGAAAGGACATAAACAAGAAACAATGAGAAACTGGAATATTTAAGATCAGGTGATATATTGTTTTGGAAGTAGAAGACAAGGGAGAGAATGCACTCAAATTCATAAGTTTTTAAAAATTATTTTATTGTAAACTGAAATGGGAATATCAGAAAAAATAGTCAACCAGATTCCTTTGTAGAAAAATTATTTTTTTCTTTTCAAATTAAGCTCTTCTTGTTTTTGTTGTTTGTTTGTTTGTTTTTCTTACCAAAGAATTGAATCAGAACTCTTCAGAACTGGAAAGATTGGTATCTAAAAATGAATTCTCCTGGCCCACTTCCTTTGTTTTTATAGCTGGGGAAACTGCAACAAAGAAGTTTTAACCCAGGGTTATTAGAACATTATAGCAGCAAAATCATTTTTTAAAAGCCAGACTGAAAAATACATGAGAGCAGTAGAAATGTGGAGCCAGGTTTCTTGCTGTATTAGTAATCAGCAGTGTAGAATCAGCCAGGATTTACCAAGTACAACAGTCTCCTCAGAAATTTCTTAGAAGTCTCAAATATTTCAATTGCATCACAATATGTTGCTCTTTTTCACTGAAAATATCTAATTTTCTGATCTGCAGCTCATTATAAGGTGAAATGCATATGACTCAGCCAACCTACTTGCTTACATGTATTTTGCTCTTCCAGTAAATGGTGGGCTACTCATAGAAAACTTATTCTAAGACTGAGGAATAGGAGTTTCCAGTGGTTTTTTTTTTTTTTTTAAGAGAGAGTGAGAGAGGAGAGAGAGAGAGAGAGAGAGAGAGAGAGAGAGAGAGAGAGAGAGAGAAAGAGAGAGAGAGAGAGAGAATTTTTAATATTTATTTTTTAGTTCTCGGCAGACACAACATCTTTGTTGGTATGTGGTGCTGAGGATCGAACCCGGCCGCACGCATGCCAGGCGAGCGCGCTACCGCTTGAGCCACATCCCCAGCCCGAGTTTCCAGTGTTTTAAACCCAGAACCTCAAAGTAATTTTCTCATCTCCCTTTTCTGGGACTTGATATCACAGATCCTGAGTGAACCAATCAATTTTTTTATGCTTCCTCTTTGCAAATTTTGTATAAATTATTTAGCTTTTATGATTAAAATTTTTCTTAAGCTTTCCCTCCATATATATCTCCAGAGGCTATTTAAAATTTCTATTGCAGGATGACTTTGGCAACATGCCTGTTCTTCTTCCCATGGCTGTCATGTGAACCCTCTTTCCTAGAAATCTTTTGAGTTCTATATGAATAAACTGGCTGACTTCACTAGGGGTAAGTGGAAGTTCTGGTTACTTTATAGCACAGCATTGTGTGTGGATGTGTGTGCACAGATGTCTTTGCACCCATGTGTGAGTGAGGGAGGGTTTCATGTAATGCAAGAGGAAGTTTGATGCTGGGGGGGACATAAGCTCGGGAGTCAGATCTGGTTTGTAGTCTGGGCTTAGCCACTTTGTAGATGGTAATTGGTCTAATTAGTTGGATCCTTAGTTGCCCTCACAATAAATCACAGGGGTCAAGTGGAAATTATGTGAGAGAGAGTAAAGTAGGTAAAGTGCTTCACATGATATGTGGTATATGTTCCTTGCAAGTACTCTTTTATCCTTTATCAACTTTAACTGCCACTTGTATACCTGAACTGATCTCTTTGAGTTGCTACCTCAACTTCAGATGCTTTGGGGAATTATTAAAGCATTTAAAGCCATATTTGTTCTTATATGGATAACCTATATGCTGCTATAATATTTAATTAGTGTATTTCTCTGTTTCTTCTTTCATTACTAAATACATTCATTTCAATAACTTTTTGCTATATATGTCCTTAGTTAATCCTTTTAAAGTATTTGGGATATCCAACAAACTTTTCTATTACTTATGGGTATATTTTCCCTAATCTCTTTTTATTTTATTTTATTTATTTATTTATTTTTTTTGTGGTACCGGGGACTGAACCCCTGGGTATTCTATCATTGAGCTGCATCCTCAGCCTTTCCCCCTCCCCCAACTTTTTTTTTTTTTTTTTTGAGACAAGGTCTTGTTAAGTTGGAAGGCTGGTCTCCAACTTGCCTTAGCCTTGTAAGTCTCTGAGATCATAGGTTTGGCCCACTGCACCCAGCTCCCCTGCTCTGTTTTGTTTTATTTTTTTCTTTTATCTGTCTTCGTTTTGTTTTATATCCTATGACTGTTTTTCAGTGTTAGTACTTACAGAACAAGGCTGTTATAATTAATAAAAGTCAGTGAAACTACTTCTCACTTCCTAGACAAAGTATCACTATATGCATCATTCCATGCAACCTTCAAGAATGTGGCTCAAGTTGAAAACCTGTTTCTGCTCATGCTTACAGTTATTTCTTATACATCTTCTGAATGTGCAGGTTGGTTGCAGGTACAAGTCTCTCCACTGGAGATATATAATAAGTAAGCATTAATATATGATGGTGGCTTATTATTTATTTCTTTTAACAGAAAGAGTATGCCTTTATATGTATGTGTTAGGGAAAAAAGCTAGTATAAGATTTTGTAGTTTGCTTTAGACAAATGTGTAGTACACATAACATACTCCCAAATAACTGTAAGTCCAAGAAGCTTTAGTTTTTGTTTCTGTTTCAGAGACTCTTCTTATTACTTCAGAAAAGATTGTGTTTGAATTTTGGCCCTTTAGAAATATAATCCTTAGGTAGTAAAACCCTTTTCTAGTTGATGAAGCATCATTCCACGAAACACATCTTTGGATTGTGTACCTGAACTGACCTCTTTGAGTTGCTACCTCAACTTCAGATGCTTTGGGGAATTATTAAAGCATTTAAAACCATATTTGTTCTTATATGGATAATCTATATGCTGCTATAATGTTTAATTAGTGTATTTATCTATTTGTATTACTCAAATATACTGACACATAGCCCCTCAAAAATAGGATTGGATTTTCTCCCTTAAATAAAGGACATTTTTTTTTTTCTTAAAAGAGGCCATTCAAACCACAATCATAACCAACTTTGTAAAGCACAGCCTAAAACTAGTGGTTTTCTGTGTTGGTTGCTTATTATAAGCTTTAAAAAAATCTGCATGTTCACATTCCTCTGAGGATGGAACCCAGGTATTGGTGTGTTTTTTGTCAAATTCCTCACATTATTCTAGCCAGGGTTAAGAATCACTGCCTGAAAGCATTTCTAAGAAATAGAAATCTATGAAGTCCACCTTCTTCCAATAGCTCCCTCCCCTGATGTCTTTTTTAGTATTGCCAGAATTATGTTCCTATCTGCAAATGTCCTCAGCCAATCTATACTCAAAATTATATGCCTCCATGAAAATGGATTGTATAATTCTCCACCCTGAGGAAAAATAAGAAAATGTTAAAATTTGTATTTATCCTTGATCTCTTTCTCCATACGTGTTGGCATTCCTCCATTTCCCATTGACTTAACGTTCAATTTTTCTCTTCACTGTTTTTCTTGGGTGACATTGGGAATTTTTACCATCTGATGAAGGCAGATGTATTTTCAAATAAAAATGTCTTAAGCATTTGTTCTTCCTACTATTCCTTTCTTTGGCAGAATATTCATATAGTTGATAAATAGTTTGCTTTCCTTAAATACCTTTTCATATAATCTTCATAGCATGTTTCATGGGTATTTTAACCTAGTTTTATGATTTTTCATGAAATAAGGTATTTTCTAAATATGTTATGCTGAATTTAACTGAAATAAGCAGTTGTAGTGTATGCCTTTAAAATTATGATGATTTCTTGCATTTTTAGGATAACACTTTTATCCTGAAAGATTCCAAAGCACACTGCAAATGGTTACAAATTATACAGCGAAGCACAACCACCATTGTAGAGTGAAGCATGGCAGCTGTTTAACAGCTCATCACAACACTACACAGCAGGTTAGGGTAAGAAGTGAAGAATAATACTGGATTCACTTGAAAAAATTGCTAGGGGGGGTGAGGTAAGCAGAATGTAATTACCTAAGTTGGAATTTATCCAGGACATAAGGCTAACACCTCCAGTCTTAGAAGAGAAAGCTCTGATTCTTTAATAACCATGTACTTGCTTTCTACATAACCGAAATATAAAGGGTGCTTCTATCTTCTTCAAATCATCAGTGTATGCTCTTAACAATGTTCAACTGGGGTTTAGAAAGAAAAAAAAATAAAGACTACTTTCTAAAAACTCACATGTTCATACTAACTTAGATATTATAAATAGGTTCCTTTGGGTATGGCATCTTTGGAGCTTATCACAGTTCTAAGTCTATACTTAGGATTAAAAAAAAAAATTCCATGATAGATTAGTAATGTCTGCCATGGGTATGGGAAAAGTAGTATTTATACTTAGTCTAGCATGAAGAATTAGCTGCTACTGTTGCTAATTTAGCAAAATATTTTTAGTTATTTTCATACTTTCTGATTAATTTTAATCACTATTCCAAACATACTTAAGTTTTTCTAAGAAAATTACAGAGGAAAAGGTTACTGACCATTCTTTAGTAACCATCATTGATGGGATTAAAGATAAAGAGTTACAATTTTAGGCCAAAAATCTCAATACAAAAATGTTCAGCAAAGGAAGCAATTTAGTTGGGGGTTTCATTTGGGAAAATAAATCAAAATCTGTGGAAAGCAAACAGAAATTAAGATCAAGAACACACAATAGCAAAAGCATGTTAGTGAAACAAAAGTGGGTACTAAAAACTGGATTTTTTTTTTTTTTTTTTTGAGTAATGTTGGGAACACAGGGTTTTAGGGTTCCAGGTCTGAAACCAGCACCAGGGATAGCTCCCAGTGATGGTGGCTTCTCCTTTGCTCTTCAGTTCATTGCCTTTCAGCCCTGTCCCTCTAACTGGCACATCTAACTTTATGGCTTAGCAATCCTATAAAATCAGGAAAATGGATTTTTCATTCTATTAATATTAAATTTTAGGAAAACCTTTATAAGAGTATGATTCATTTTACCTATCTTATTTGATTTATACAATTTTACATGTTAGATTTTATAAGACATTTATATATGAGGAGATGATTTTAAGTAATTTATCCATAGTCAGATTCCTAATAAATGGTATCACCATAAGTAAAACTTTGGTCTGTCTGGCTTTAAGACGTTTGCTCTAGATGACTACCACAAATTTATAAGAGAATGGGTTCACTTGTTTTGTACTTGTTTCTATAAAGCTGAGGGGCTATAGGGATATTCTGATGTTTTAGAGCACAGTAGACAAGAAAATTTAGAATGTATCTGGTAACAGGCGAGATAGTGGTGTTTGCTTCAGAATCATTAGAGATGGAGATGCTAAACAGTTTTTGTGGTCCTTTTTTTTTTTAAGTTTTTTTTCCCCCAGTTTGTTGGAAGTTATTTGAACAGGTGTGTGTGTGTGTGTGTGTGTGTGTGTGTGTGTGTGTGTGTAAGACAGGATTCATGCATTCTTATGCATTTGGTCAAAGTGGTCTCTAAGTTACTTTAAACTCTAGATGTTTTGATTCTAAGTTCTATATCTCTGATATTCTCCCTAATTGACACTGGTATACAGGGCCATAATAAACTCTTATTTTGATAATATGGAATCATAAACTTGCTTTTTTTCAAATATCCATGAAATATTTAAAAAGTATGGACTTAAAATTATGTAATGTTTCAGTCTGTAATACTGAGTCCTGACTTTCCTGTGCATTTTTTTTTTAACATTTTTTAGGTATTTCCAGGGAGGAACTCTTAAACCAAAAATGGTCAGTTGTGTAACTTAATAAAACAGATTTGGTCTAAGTAATCTTTTAAAGAAGGCGGTCTTTTCATTTTGTGTTGGGCCATGTGGAAATTAAAAATTTCGTTTATTTACCCATATTTAAAACTAATTGTAATACTTATGTAATATGAGCCAAAACTCAGTTTTACATCTGAAATCATTTAAGTTAATGCCCAAAGCAAATTAAAATGTTCATTTATAAAATTCTTAAAAATGCCTTATAATGGGAGAACTGATACGCAGTCATAACAATGCTATTATATACTTTCAAAGACTATTCAAGTTATTATCTACTACTGTACCTTCTTGTTTTTTTAAAAAAAAATTCTTAACTTATTTGTGTATTTATGCACCTATTTATTTATTTATTTTTATATGGTGCTGAGGCTCGAACCCAGTGCCCACATGTGCTAGGCAAGGACTTTACCACTGAGCCTCAAGCCCAGCCCTACTGTACCTTCTTGATAGAAATAAATAATATCCATTCTTCTAAAAACTGTAATGATGATTAGGTAAGTTGATGAGGGCATGAACATAAAAGCTGAACCTTGTATTCCAGAAATCATATGTGTTCATGGCATGTAGTTAAAGTGTGATGACAATCTCCAAAATATAATTACAGAACTTTCAAATTTTTCTAGATATGTTATTTGATTTTTTAGTAATTCAGAAATAATCCAATAATTTATATGGTATGAAATGGAGATATATATATAATTTATTTTATAGGTAATATTTGTCTTTCTTTTAGAGGATATTGATCGTGAGAAAGAGAGAGAGAGCGAACAAGAGATTGTTAGTTGTGTGTGTGTGTGTATACTATCATTTTATATATTTGAAGCAGTTCTATTGCTTTTTTTTAACTGTTCCTTCATCCCTGGCTACATATTAGAATCTTGTGGAAATTTAAAAAAAAAAATCTTTCTGGCCAGAGAGCACCCCAAACCAAATAAATTTGAATTTCTGAAGACAGAACTTAGGCTTTAGTACATTTGTAAACTTTCTGGATTAAGAACCACTAATAAAATGTATGAATACTTAGGAAAGTATTAGAATTTGTATGCATGTAGCTTACAGCATTGAAGAGATGGTAGAAATGTTTTTGTTCTCCTAATACAGAGAAGAGGTTTTTTGGAAGGAAGGGGTAGATGATTGTTGAAATGGAGTGAGCAGATAGATCATAACACTAAATAAATTATAGGCTAAAACAGGATTTTATTTAGTATTCTGTTCATTAGCAGTGTCTTAAGTGAAACAACTAGAGAAAGATATAAAACACCCACAATTCACCTGACCACTTGTGCAGTTTTTTTTTTCCATGACTTCAGCTGCTAGCCAAGTTCTGACCTGAATCTTCATGATTAATAGCTCTTATAATATTTTGTTAGCTAGTGTAACTTCAATTGCAATACTTTTTCTTATAATGTCTTACCCTTATAAAATAGCACTAAACTATTTTTCTCAATAAATTCTACTGACACATGGGCCCACAGATTAATTATAAATTGCATAGAAGCACTGCACTTTGTCAGTTTTAAATGCGTAGCTTTATCTTCTCTTTCTCCTTCTCTTTCCAAGCTAAATGGAATTAGGAGCTTAAAGAAACTTGTTTTACATGGAATCTCTTCCTATTCTCTTGTTTTAAACAATAGTGCCATTAATTTTCATCCTAGACTCTTTGGTTTCTCTATTATTTTCATTTTTATTATAATTTTAAAAGAATCATCTCTATCTTTATAAACCAATTTATTTCACAATATGCATAAATATCTTTTAAGGGAAGAATTTTCTCCAAATGCTAATTTTTTTTAATCTGATGGACTCACTCCATAAATTGAATTGGAAATATCAAATAACTTTCTTTCTTTTCTCTTTCCTTCCATCTTCTTTCCTTTCTTCTGTTTTTTCCTATCCCCCTTCCTTTTCTTCTTCTTCCTCCTTATTTTCATTTCCTTTTTCCTTTTTTTTAAACAGGTGGATTCAGGCCTCAGTCCTATTTTTATTAGAACATTATACTTTTATATTACAGTTGGGTTCATTTTGACAAAATCATACAAGCATGGAATTTGATTTTAGTCTTGTCCTCTCTCAACTCTCCTTCTCCTCCCTATCCTCCTCCTTTACTCTACTGATCTTCCTTTTGCTTCTTTCTTTATTTATTTATGATTGGTACTTTCTACATATACATAGAGGTGAAGTTTCCTGTGGTATATTTATATATGCAAATAACATGATTTTGTTCAATTTATTCCATATTCCCTCTATTTTTCTGTACTTCCACTCTCTCAATCTCCTGTTTCTACTCCACTGGTCTTCCCTGCATATCTATGATATCAGATAACTCCCTTCCACTCCTACACCACCTTCTTTGCCTTATTTTTTGTATAGCTTCCACATATGAGAGAGAACATTCAACCCTTGATTTTCTGAGCCTGACTTATTTCACTTAGCCTAGTGTTCTCCATTTCATTTCCCTTTTTCTATGATGGTGATGAAGGGGAAGTGGGTATCAGAAGGGCTTAGACAACCATGAAAACACATTTTGGGTCACTTTGCTATTAGCAGTTTAAACCACCCCAGGATAGATGGAAAGAGTAACTTTAGTGTTTAGAATGTTTATCACTGAAATTATAATGCTGGCACAGCTCTGAAAATATTTCCAAACAGGGCTTAATGAACAATTCACAATAAATGTCTTTTGTTAGAAGGGACTTAGTCCTATAAAGCAGATTCTGTACTCCAGGAGGAATTCTGTGCAGCTATTTGGTTGAGTTTCTTTCACAATGCCTTCCTTCTGCATTCTTTTTATTCCCATTACATTACTGGTATCTTTAGCCAGAGGGTAGAGACTGCTAACACTGAGTCTTTGCTGTTCCCTCCCTCTAATTGTTGGAAGGAAAGAAAATATGACCTCAGAGGGTTGTATTTAAGTATGGGAACTCTCATTATTATTGAGATGCTAATCCAGTTACTTATTCTTTCAAAGAATGTAAAGTAGGGTTGGAAAATGTGAAAAAATTGAATTGGTGGGCACCTAACAAAGTCCTTGATTGTAATCTGGATCAAGTCATAATAATCAATAAAAGACAGAAATAATTATATGTTACTGTGGTTTACGTAGGTCTTGCAATGGTATAAGAGGTAGCTGAGAAGATCCCAAGTTTCCTCTGAACATCTTCCAAATGCTTTCCAAAGTTCTAGTACCAATGACACAAGCAGTTCGTGCTGGAATCATCCTTGTAATTAGAGGCTGCTATAAAGCCCTAAAATAAGGTATAAAATTTTGTGAGAATGAGGACACCTACATGCTTTTTGGAGAAGATCCATAATATATTCATAAAGATTCTACTTAAAAGCATATGTCCATCATGTAGTTTTATTTATGATTTAATGTGAATTTGATTAAAGTGATTCCTCTCTGGATATTTTATTGAGATAATGTCATTGATTTTGTTTTTTGTTTTGGTGGGAAGGATATCAGAGATTTCTTAGTTAACCTTCTTTCTATATTATGGATGAGTTAATCTCTAAATCTAAAATTACAACTTAGATGTCCTTACCAAAAAATATTATATTATTACCTAGGAATCCAAAGTGAGGAGTTTGGAATAATATAGATGTTGGGGAATTGGGACCCAAGTGAGGCATTTCAGGCTTTGAGTACTACCCTATAAGATAGCATGATGGTACTGGGTATGGAAAGCTGAGCAGTGATGTATAGCAGAAAGTAGAAAAGGTGATTTGCAAAAGAAGGTGGAAAGTCAACAAAATTAATTTTGTGTTAAGATATTTTCCCCAACTTTAGGTAAGATGATACTCAAGGTAATAGAAATAGCATTCTAACAGATCTTTATTATATAATGTGAATTTCAGATTTTTAATTTTATATTCTTTCAACAAATTTCTGGACATTTATCATGACTTTTTTTCCTTGCAAGTGAGGCTACTCTCCAATATCATACTTACAATAATAATAGTAACTGTCACGTTACATTGGTGTAGCATTTAAAATTGTTCAGTGCCACTTTGAATTGTGAATTACTTTTATGGCTTTAATAAAGCACTCTGTAGTCTCCAGGGCAGGTATTATTAACTGAATTTTTGATACATTGTGAACAGACATAGGGTGCTTATATTCTAGAGAATCAGGGTCTGGTGATGTTAGAAGAAAACAATAGTAGGAGAGTATTTCCACCAAAAGCGCTTATGTTTCGATAGTATAAGTTTTATATTGACATTTCATTTGTTCCTTGAAACAGCCCTAGGAAGCAATGCTGCCTTATTTTACAGATAGAGAAACTGAAGTGTAAAACGCCAAGAACCTTGCCAGAGATCCTATAGGTAGTTAGTGGCAAGCCTTGCCACCCGCGGTCCTGGGATATGAGAACATTCCTGCTGCATTGCCTCCCTGTTCATTGTACCATGGAACAGGCACAGTCTATGTGAGAATAAGACTTGGGACAGGGATTGCAGAGAGGGTGACATGGATCTTGGTATAAGGGTAAATGTTCCTTTTCTTGTCTGACAAGCAATAAAGGGCATTTTCCTCTGAGGAAAAACACTGAGTCATGGTGGAACATGCCCTTTATAAAAGGCACTGGCTTCTCACAGTTAGAGCACAGAGGCTCTTATTTCAGGGTTAGGCATGAGCTTGCTCATACAGTGCCCAGTTAGAATTCCCAAACTCTCAATTCCTTGCTGTCCCTTTAATACCCTTAATTTAATTCTGTGAATTAATCCTAGAAACATCACTTTCTGAAGCTATAGTTCCTACAATTCATCTATCCTTATCTTTTACCCAAACGTCAACAGTCTTATATTTGAACATTCAGATTCTTATTTAGTGTTTAGTTGGAAGGATTACTCTCTGAAACATTTATTTGGACCTGCTGCTGTATCCAGGCCCTGAGAAAGTTCTAGGGAACCAAAATTAAGTCCTTGCCTCCCAGGAGAGTCTATGGCCCACACTTTTATGGCTTCTGCAAATGCAACATCCCATATCATTGCTTTGCCAGACTTGAGAAGTTGATATTTGTATTTGTGTGAATATTCAGGCATAGCAAGAACTGCTATGAGACATATCCTGTGTTTTTTAAAAAGAAATTTTTTTAGTCCTTTATCTTGGTAATAACCAGGGAGATATTTAGTTTTCTTGAACATGTATAAATCTTTGCATTCATCAGTAGCACATTGTTGAATTTTACAATGGAACTCATAAGACAACTGAGTGATATAGTAGTTACTTATTTTAACTATTTTCAAGCGCCATGACATTTTTTTTGAGCATGTTACAGAGTTGAAGACAGATGAGAAAATAAAATAATAGTTGATAGCACTTGCAGCTGATATAAATGTTGAAGAACATTAACATATTTCATGTCACATAACATATCAGAATTGTTTGCATACAAATGTTCTTAAAATAGTAATGCCACTATAGGTCTTAGATCAATCTTAAGTACTTTAAAAGATTTCAAGTTATATATGCACTAACATTTTATGTATATGCATAGAAAACTGACAGTTTGAAACTCACTAATATTTTACATAGAAAACACTGCCTTATCAACTTGTCAAATAGAACCTAACCTCACACTGATCTGTTTAAACACTCAAGTCAGTTAATTATCACTAAGGGGAAAAGACACTAGCAAAACAGTATTATAGTGTTTATCACTCAAACTTTAGAATTTTTATATTCTCTAATGATTTTCTTTAGATGTCTCATGTGCTTTAAAAATTATGTACTGATGTGTTAGTTTCAAAGACTACATTTCACATTTTATGACTTTCTTTTCTAGAGAAGATACGTAGGCTGAACTATGTAGAATTAAAAAGAAAAAATGGGGATTGAGGTAAAGACAGAATGGCCAGAGTTGAAAGAAAAAGTGGAAAAAGAGAAAGAAAGCACTGATGATTTCAGTGGTGCTTCTTTGAGATTGAGTATTAAAAGAGAGGATATGAGGTGTGTGGTTCAGGGGCTAGCCAATTGCATAAG
The DNA here is from genome assembly GCF_045843805.1 of Urocitellus parryii. Taxonomy (NCBI): domain Eukaryota; kingdom Metazoa; phylum Chordata; class Mammalia; order Rodentia; family Sciuridae; genus Urocitellus; species Urocitellus parryii. The sequence goes on along the minus strand of NC_135531.1, from coordinate 199,923,192 downwards.
AGTGGAAAATGCTAGAATCATTGCAGGGATAGTGTAGGGATAGTGCATCATTGTAGAAACAGAATAGAATGGAATGAAGGACCTGTGTGTGTCATGGTAGGTGAACTCTGCTTACCTGGTGGGATTGTGAAGCTAACAAATGAGCAGTTATTCACAAGTGTCTGGTAGTTTGCAAGGTACTCTCTGTGTGAAGCTCATCTTAAATAGAGAGGTCTGTGTTCACCAGGATTCGACTTTTCGATATCCACTTGCTGCTTTACACAAGAGCTTGCAAGTTATTCTAAGGTGTGCTGATAGTCCCTAGAGTGACATTAGAAAAGCAGGATTCTTGAAGGCTTAGGATATTGGCTATGAACTTTGAAGGCAAAACTGCATTTCAAGTAAGATCTGGGTGCAAGATCTCGGACTCAATTTTTTTACTTGCAAAATGGAAACACAATGTATTCCCTAAAATCATGGGATTGTAGTTTATGTGAAAGATCTTTATGACTCACAAAGCAGTGCACAGTGTATAGTGATATTATAATGATATTAAAAAATCAGAACTATATTACCTGAGAGAATATTTGCTATGCATTTATTTTTCTATCTCTTCCTCTCACTTCTCCTTTTCTCCCTCTCCCTCTTCCTCCCTCCTCTTCCCCTCCCCACTTCCCCCTCCCCCTCCTCCTTCTCCTCCTTTCTGTCCTCTTCACTTCCTCTTCCCTCTCCTGCTTCTCCCTGGCCCTCTCTCTCTCTGAGGAAATGAATGGAACAAAATAAATATTTCAATTTTATTTCATTTGAACACACTTCTCAGGGATAGCACATGAAAGTCCACTGGTTCATAAAGATACTATATGGAAGCTCTGTATTTATAATCTATCACCTCACATATGAGCAACACATTTTAAGATATGTAAAGATATTTATACATATACTGATGTAAAATCTGTTTAAAAGGTTATACACCAAAATGTTATCTGTAACTGTATTGGAATGGTGAAATTAGGGTAATTAAAAATTTCTTATTCTTGGTTTACTTGTTCATGTTTTCTAAATTGCCACTAATTACATATATACATATGCACATGCTCAATACCCACGCATAAAAATCTCATACAGAAACTTTACCTTGGCAACAATATTTGCCTCACTTATTAGGAAAAGGTTGACTAATACATATGCAAATACAGAATTTACTATTTTTTTTAAACATTTTACTGGAAGACAAAATATGTGGCAGAAATTACTGATACCATGGGGATGCTGTATTATGCATAGTATGTAAAGGAGAGCTATGTTGTACATGGATATGTTTTACTCATTCAGTGTACTACTTATTCATCCTATATTACTCATTCTCCCAGGAGAGTTTCTTTACTGTTCAATGGTAACAACTACAGAACAGATTTGCAGGATAGTACTTGATATCTCCTTGCTTGTTGAGTCACTAAAGGTTTTGATTCCTTTGGTTCTGCCCTGGAGCAGTTGGCCCTGCCATCTCCAGAGAATGACCTTTTTGAATACCATTTGCTTGTGTTTGTTATTTTGCCCAACTTTAATCATGTAGTCTTAGATCACACAAATCCTGAAGAGAGACATGATAGCCACTCAGTTGCAACCTGTGTATGATAGAACAAATAAATTGCCAAAGTGCCATAGAAAGGAATGGAATAGGTAAGAAGTGTTTGGTGCTCTGCCTCTGTTATTTTCATCATTTATTCTAATGACATTGCCACCAGAAACTTTGTTTATTGTATTTTATTTTACTTTTTGGGATGCTGGGGATCCACCCCAGGGCCTCATGCATGCTAGGCAAGTGCTTTACCATGGAGTCACACCTCTAGCCTATCACCAGACATTTCAAATGGTAGAAGTCAGAACAGAAACAAACAACAAGAACAATCCAAACCCCCAAACCAAAAAGAAACAAACAAACAAAAAATGGTAAGAGAAAGCAGACAATGGGAGATGACCAAAACATAGTTAGGTGTGTGAAACTACACACAGAGTGATGGCCTCAGGTGTCATCAGTCTCTTTCAATTGCCAGACTGGCCTTTGCCCATATTTTAGTGGGAAGTATGAAAAAATAAGAAACAAAATGATACCAGAGTTGACTTTTTGGGATGTAACCCTGGTAGGAAAGAAGGGTTCTGAGTGGTTTTGCAGAGAGTTGAGATTGGCTAACTGCCATATAAATTTGTATGCAGTTTTGAGAGAAGAGAGCCTTGCTTAATTTAATCAAAGCATTCTCATTTTGAATCACTAAGAAGGAGACGAACTACCATGGAAATTTCAGATTTTGAACCTATTTTGAATCCCTGTGACGGATTCTGCCTGCACTATATTCTGATGCATCTTGATTCGCAGACCTCAGGTATATGAATCCCATTTTAACTTACCTATCACCTCAACTAAGTTTTGCTTTGGTAACAAGATATACAGTATCTCAAAAGAGTATTTGAGCTGAACTCTACGTGCAATCTGTTTTGTTGTATTTTGTTTGGGTTTTTGTTTGTTTGTTTCTTTTGTAGTCTTGGGCACCACTCATGTGCATATAACACATTCCCATAAAACTCACATTTTGTATTTACAGAGAAATTTCTCCTGAGAGTTTAGGTCTTGTAAAACATTCTTGTTCTACAGCATGAACGAATTATTACACTCAAGGGCATTGGAAGTGAAGTGTACTGAAGAAAAGAATTTTTTCATTAAAATGCAGTTTATATTGATAAAACAGATTACTAGCATTTGATGAAATGTGAAACTTGGAGCTCCCCTATATCACTAAATTTCCAGTAGGTTTATTTTGGCAAGTGGAGCCAGTATATGTGTAATATATAGGGGACCAGCCATTATACCTGTTAGCCTTGCGTTAGATTAAATTGTCTTTCGGTTGAATAGTTAAAGAAAAAAAAATATGGTATCTCTGCCTTGACAACCAAGCTGTGGTAACTAGGATTATTAGAAAATAAAAGCTGTTGTGTTATCAGTTTTGGCACAGTCATTTATCAATCAGTATTTTAAACATTGACAAGTGGTAATTTAATAGGGAATGACCCAGTTGGCAGGAAGTTCTAATGACAGATGATGCAAACTCATTTATCACTAAGGGGCTCTGCTAAGCTTCTTACCTTTCTCTGTATTACAGCTCATATTTTCCAAGTCTGGGATGTGAGAAGCCACAAAGGGCAAATCCTATGGCACCAAGCCCAAAACCACTCCCAAGTAGAGAAGAATGTTAACACTTTAGGAGCCCACTCTTTTGAAAATGCTTATGAATGTTGATGTGTCTCAATATAAAACAGGTGATATCTGTATGCCATTGGGAATGTAAGGGACTCTGTCTACTTAGAATTTTATACAAAGAGGTAGATAAAATTTTGAGTGAAGTACAGGAAGAGGTGTTTTAGAAATGATTAAGATAATGTAGAGGCCTTCCAACTCTTTGTTAGATTGATTCCCAGGTCTTTTTTGTTTTGTTTTTTGAGGCTATTGTGAATGGGATAGTTTTCCTGATTTCTTTTTCAGCTGATTCATCATTGGTGTATAAGACCACAGTTGATTTCTGGGTGTTAATTTTGTATCCTGCTACTTGCTGAATTCATTTACGAGCTCTGGAAGTTTGTTTTTTTGGGTCTTCTAATCACAAGATCAGAGATAGTTTGAGCTCTTCTTTTCCAATTCACATCCCTTTACTTTCTTTTTGCCTAATTGCTCTGACAAGAGTTTCAAGGACTATGTTGTATGAAAGTGGAAGAAGAGGGCCTCCCTGCCTTGTTCCAGTTTTTAGAGGTAATGCTTTCAGTTTTTATCCATTTAGGATGATGTTGGTTTTATAATGGGAAATCCACAATTTTTCAAATTACTTTCCTCTTTTCAAGTACCTGTTCTCTGAATCCATTCATTCAGGTAATCAGTAAATCATTTCTTTTCATGGCTTCTAAGAGTTTGTCTTTAGTTTTCAGAAGTTTAAGTATAATATTTTAACATGGATCTTGGGGGATTGATTTTGTTCAAGTTTTACTGAGCTTCTTGAATTTGAAGGTTTGTGTTTTTGTTATTTTTTGAAATTTGGGATATTTTTGTTCATTATTTCTTTGAATATTGTATCAGCCCCAACCACTTTTCTTCTTGAACCCCAGTGACATAAATGTTACAACTTTTGTTATAGTCCATGTAGTCCACAGGCCCCTTTTTTTGTTGTTTTCTCTCTATTGTTCATGTTAACCAATTTCTATTGTTCTTTCTTCAAGCTCAACTGATTCTTTCCTTTGTCTCCTCCACACTAAATTTCAGTTTATTCGTTGTATATATTCCATATTTTAGTTCCAAAAGTTTGATTTGGTTCTTGTTTACTTTGTCCTTATTTTTTATTTTTTTGGCTGAAACATTGTTTCACTTATTTTGAATGTTTTTGTAATGGTTCCTTGAATTATGTTTATGTTAGCTGCTTTAAATCCTTGTTAGATCATTCTAACATCTGTGTAATCTTGGTTGGCATTTGATGATTATTTTTTCGCATTTAGTTAGAGATATCCTGGTTCTTGGTATGATGAGTGATTTCTCTTTGAAGCCTGGACATGTTTGTTCTTACATTATTAAACTCTGGGTCTTACTTAAAATGTTGTGTATTTTCTGGCTTCCTCTGCCCTGCTCTGGTGCTGCCTATTTACCTAAGGTGTGGGTAGAAGTCAAGTCCAGCTCCCTCAGGCCTTCACTAGGTTTGGGGAATCATTCCTTTAGGGCTTAAGGAATCCCATTGAGGTAAGGTCAGAGTCCAGTGACTTCTTGGACTGAAAGTCCCAGTTCTCTATCTGTGCCTTTTTGACATTGTTGGAGACATAGGAAAAAACAAACAAACAAAAAACCCTTTTCAGCCAAGCAAAGTGAAAAATTGAGTTCTGTGCTAGACCTTTGCCTGGAGGGTTTTACTATGGTGTTTGGCAGGAGTAGAGAAATTATTATCTAGAAGTTTTCTATCTTGTTATGCTGCCCCTTATCTGTTCCTTTGGACACAGAGAATAGGTTTTTCTTGGGACTGTTCTTTGGCTGTGTCCATTGGCACTTCCAGGTTGCTGGTTTCTCTAGTGTCTAGATGTTCAGGGATGAATCAATTCAAAAAGAAAACCCAGGGGACACACCACTCTGTTGTTGCTTAGGTCCTGTTTCATTAGTGCATCTGCCTTGGCCTCTCCACCTCTTAGAGTCTGCCTATGTTGTATATACAGTGCTCTGTATATAAAAAAGAACATCTGTATTATTTTCCCCAAACACATTCTATACTAGGAGATTTTGACACTTATGGCTCAAAATATAGAGAGGTTCTAGATTGGCTTTATTTGTTATATTGCTTAATTATTCTGCACTAGAAAGTCCTGTGCAACAATCATAAGGATTATTCTTTTCAATGTGATATTAAAATATACCAATGGAATATTAATAATCTCAGGATAAGGAAATGATTGGTCTATTCTTTATTTAAGTGTAATTAACAAATAGTAAACTTTTCATACATAGATCTCTTTAAGATTGAAAGTTTATTTACAACCAGAGTAAAATATTTTCCTTCTTACTGATGACCATTTGGATACCTTAGAAAATATGCTTTATTTTTGTTTTGCTTTCTGATATTTATCATTCTGAAAACATTTCATTGTTTTTAAAGAATTCAGGGCATCTGAACTGTGTCTTTTTAGATTTTCAGTAGAGTGAGTAGAGACTATAGGAGAGTAGGTACTCTGTTAAGTTTTCTATAGTAGGGATCCAGCTGTGTGTCACCCTGGGAATGGTCAGTGGAGAGAGAAAGAGAGAACATTTCCAAAGACAGCAACCACTTGCCTGTCCAGAGAATGAAACCACCAAGTTCCAGAGATATAGGGAATTTCTGTCAAACCAGAAATTTGTATGAGACTGGCCAGGTGCAGTTGTATGGCTTCCTAGTATCAGTGCTTAGAACAGGTGGGTCCACCCAGATTCACTTTAAGACCTGTCAGAAGCAGTCAGTCTTGGGAAAGGGTCTGCAGAACCAAATGAAACAATAACCATCCCCTTGCCCCCCAGTCATCTGTATTTTAGGGTCTGATCATTACTACAGCCCTATCTGGAAATGAGTTAAGGCCAAAGATCCATGGGAAAAACCCTGATGGATGGACTGGTTAAAGAGATGTGGTTAAACAGCAGGTAGAATGGTTGTAGTCAGAGCTCCTCAGTGTGGGAGAAGAAGCTTCCTTCCAGATCTTTATTCACTTCATAGATGCCACTTAGCTGAGCTTTAAATGGTTCTGGGTCTGACATGTTCTCAGTACCAAACTGCAGATGAACGAGGCCAGAGACAGCACAAATTCATGCCCAGAATCAATTTGGCACATCAGTGGACTGAAGTAGAGAAACTGCCCTTAGAGGATTTTGTTTTGTTTTTATAATTTCTTATATAGTTCTAAAGCCAAAGACAAGTGGGATTTTTAGGGAATTTTCTTCATGTAGGAAATAATTCCCTTGAGAATCGAAGCAATAATGTTTTTTCCCAATAATTTGGGTGTACTGGAAAGATCCCCAAGTGAGAATCAGACTCTTAAGATGGGATGACCTAGAGGGAGTTTACAGGCAAGTGTCCCTAGCTCATTAAGTAGGATGGAAGTGAGCATATCAAGTCTTGCTGTCTCACAGGATTGTTTTGATGGGAAGTAAATTGAAAACAAATTTTAAAGTGCTATGTACTTTTCAAAATGTAGTAGTTCATTGTACATTCACACAAGTATAGATGCTTCTTTTATGTCTAATTTTCTCTTCTGCAATGTAGAGAAAAATAACCCTTTCTTAGTAGGAAAATTAATGCAGTAGAATGAGTCCACGGATATTGGGAGAATCTATACTAGAGTTTTAATTAGACCTAAATGAACATTTGTAGAATTTTTGGACAGTGACAAAAATAAGTTTTTGATATTTTCAAATTATCCATATATATACATATTCTTTCCACTAATTGAGTGTCAGCATTTCAGGGTTTTAATTTTTTCTTTTTCTTAGGAGCTATAAATACCACTTGCTGATAATGATGTCCTTACAACTAAGAGGGTACTTAGAAAAGTGACTGTAGTCTTCACTAAGTAGTTTTCACTGCAGCAGCATGACTGGAATTCTAAACATTGCTAAGGAAGTGGGGTTTGTCTGCTCTGCATTTAAGTCTTTTGCTTCTGCCAATCACCAATCAACTGCCTCATTAGAATGTAAGCTCCATGTGGGATGCTGAGAAGGCAGTTCACAAGTATTCATTGCATGGGTTGTGAATGATGTCCTTTGGCTGAGTCAGGCTCACATGATAGTGCTCCCTTTTGGGCTCCAGAAGCCCAAGAATTTTGTTATATTGTATTCCTCACGTTTCCCATCAGGAAACAAAGGGGCAGCTAGTTCTGTAACACACTGGTCTGTGTTAGCCTGTTAGGGCTGTGGTTGGACCAATCAAATACATTATGTTAGGAGTTTCTACATTTAGCCTCACAGTAAATGGGTATCACTCAGTGCATATTAACTGTTCTCATCATTGTTATCATCCAAATATTCTCCTGCTGTCATTGGTTTTCAGAAGTATTCCATAGAACCACTGGGACTCTAAAAATTCCCTAGGTAGATGGTGAAGGGGACAGGGGAAATTGGTGGGAGAAAGGGAGATAGATAGAGAAAGCAAACTCCATATCTTCAGGTTTCCCCCTGACTTTTTAACCAAATAAGATGGTGAAATTGGTGGGAAGAAGGGAGATAGATAGAGAAAGCAAACTCCATACCCTCAGGTTTCCCCCTGACTTTTTAACCAAATAAACTGTGCTTTTATCTCTTTTATGTATTTGTATGTGTGCCAGATTTTATTTTTTGAAAAGACTCTACCACCTCAATTTTTTTTTCAAAGAAACAATAAGCAATGTGTAAGCAATGTGTTAGTATGAGATGACCATAACTCTTGTAAATGATAGTGACAAGGAAAAGAAGAAAAAAGTAACTGACCACATTTCAGAGTATATTGTTAAGCTGGAAATTCACATGATCTTTAAAATGAGCATGCTGCTCACTGGAGCCAGCATGTCCAGTAGTGCACATGTCATGTCCTATCATGCCAACCTCAGTGTCTGTTAGAAAGAGGACACTAGTTAGTGGGTAGAGTAAAGCCAAAGCACTCACCATCTGACCTGGATCAGTCACTGAGTTCCATGGGCCTTCATGTCCTCAGCTATAAAATGTCAAAAAGCATACCATTCACAATTATGAAGACTAAAGAAACGTATACCTAGTATACTAAAAAATGTAGTATACCTATAGTCCTCAGTATATACACATGCATATATACTCTACATTTAACATTAGGTACTATTAGATGACATCAATAGGACATTTCACAAATTCTCTCATAATAGCCTTATAACTAGGATGGTTAGTTAGATTCCCAATTAGTTGACCATCTTTCGTGAATGGATATGTTCTTATGAATTCCTTTTAGCCTAAAGGGAGACCGCAGATTGTTATAGGAAAGCACAGATATGAATTTAGACAAACTTTATTTAAAGCCAGGCTTTGCCATTTATCAGACTCTTAAGCCAGTCACTTCAGTTGTTTAAGGCTCTTTATCCTCATTTATGGACTAGGTGAGGATTGTATTATAGGAAACACCATGAGGTGCTGACCAGGATGCTTCACACATGATCATTTCTAAAGAATTTTTCTTTTATTTCACTCTGATGGATGACATAAATAGAAACCCAAAGCAAGTATCCTACAATTTTGAATGACACAGATCAAGGGCTGATCAAAAGAATAATGTGTGATACGCATGAGGTTTCAAAATTTCCTTCACCAATTAGGTAGTGGGCTAAAATGTACAAAATGTATTTGAAAGAATGTTAACTCTCACATTTCAAAAGGGAAATATATATTTGTAAACAAACTTCTTAACACACTTAAAGAGTCTAGTGGTACTTAACCTGGAGAAGGAGAATTCTGTGGGGAGCAAAACAGCTGTATTTACATTATAAAACCATTGAACTTTGGAGTTAAAAGATTGTTTTGTGCAAGTGTGAGTACATTTGTGTTGTGTTTTTCCCCTCAGGAAAACATGGGAAGCACAGTACAATGATATTGGTTCAGTAGAAAGATATCTCTCTAATAATTAGATATATTTGCTAATGAAGAAGTAGTGTGACAGTGTGTGTGTATGTGTGTGTGTGTAAGAAATAAAAGAAATTTTATCAAATTTGTTTTATAATTCTGATCAAGTTGCATGAATTCTTGTGCAGAGATGGCTAAGGGACAAAGGACTCAAGGGATTCTAAAGTGGTGGAAATGTCACATTTCACCTGACTTGACATCTCCTTTATAAAACCTTGGAAAATAGTTTTGAGCTACCCTGTTGCAAATATTTTTTTACACCCTTTTATAGAAAAACGTTTAAATGGACGTGAATTCACCAATCAGTAGATGGAATATGTAGTCAAGTCTTTTTAAGAGATTCCTGAATGGATGAGATGTTGGGTGTGGTTAATTTCTAAGTTCATGTTTAATGAAGTCTTTTATTGTGTATGTATATAACTCGATCAACACAACATGTAAACAGAAATTAGTAAGATTAATACTTGATAATGTCTTTAATATAAGTTTGGGATACACTGATAACATTGAATATTATCTCCAGATGGGTAATTTAGAGGAAGAATTTTAGGAACATCCTATATGAGGAATAATATTGGAGTCCCAATGGTTTCTGTAGCCCCAATTCAATTTAATTATTAATTCAATAAAAGGCAGAGTGATTTTCTGCTGTGTATTACTTAAAAAGAATCAAGAAAAAAAATAGTTTTTCTATGGTTATCCTAGAGTTACTTAGGACCTTACTGTGAACCAAGCTTTATTTAATCTTCCTCACTTGAGTGGCATACACAGGCAGGAAAACTTGGTGAGTCATTTGAATAATCCAGCTAGTGGAACTGTGAATATTCTTGGGAATGGTGGAAAGGTTAAATGCTTTGAAACACGTGTATTCTGAAGGGAGTGCTGAGCTGCAGCTCTCTAATTTCACTGAGAGCAGAACTTGGGCCAAAAGTACTAGCTGTGTTTTATAGGGCTTAATACACTCCCATTTCAAGGTGATTGCCAGTTATTATGTGATCATGAGAAGATCGACTTTAATTTCAGTGAGCATTAGCATCATCAGTAACAAGCTTTTTTTTTTTTTTTGGCATGTGATGTGCCAGGTGCTGTAAAAAATGTTACACTAGCATTCCGCTTGCTCTCTACACACTTAACATGTTAAGACTGATACAGGCTGTTGTAGATATAAGCAGATCTGAAAGGTAAAGTGATTAATAACAGCAGCTAGAGTCATGACTTACATTTATGTACCACGTTCTGGTTTACAAAGCTCCTAAGAGAGCAGAACATTCCTCCCAGGAAGGTGATGGATCCTGTGAGGCAGAAATGTTTCTGGTACTGGTTTCCCTGAAGGGAATTGAGCCTGTATTTCTACTGAAGAATCATAGGATGCAGCTTAAAAAGACGTGATCACAGCAACGTGCCCCCAACTAGAGAGAAAATTCTAACTGGAAATAAGGAGCTAGATCATTTTGCTGAGTTTTGATGTGGAAAAGGCTCAGGGAAGATCAAGGTATGGGATATATGGAAGATTTAATGAAGCATATAATGTGGAAAGAAGGAGAGACATATACTTAGGCCTCGAAATGAAGCCTGCCAAGTTTATTCAGGTGTCCAGTGCATTATCAATAGTGAAAAGAAGTGAACCGACACTTCCCTGCTGGATGCCTGCCTTTCCTGGTACTCCAGGCCCTACATTACTCTGAAGAGAAAGAAACCTTGACTCTTTCTGTCTTGATTATAAGTATTTGCTTCACTTCTCCCTAATGTTTTTCTTCTGTCTTCCTACTAGAGTCTAGAGTCATATTCTTGCTTCTTATCTTCTATTTACTGCCATCTTTTTAAAAACACTACTTAGGATTATCTTCTTTTAAAAAGTCTGTTTTGAATAATGTCATCTACATTAGAGAACTGGGTCCTTTATTTTGTATAATATTTTGTGGTGAGATACTGCCTTTAATTTAATCCATACTTCCATTGGTTACTTTTATGGCTGACCTAGACAGACATATAGGGGAAGCTTTTAAATTAAATATAGAGCCATAATTGTGTATGCATATGTCATGTATATGCATGTCCACTGTCAATTGATTTGTATGTATTCAATCATTTGGTTATAAGGCTCTTAAACATGGAGACTCTGTCTTTAATTCCTTTCCACAGCCTATAGCACCATCACTACTTTTTATGGTTGATTTTTAATAAATTATTAGTGGGTAGGCAGTGCTGAAAACATTGGAAAGGGGAATCTGTGTGGCGCTGTAGCACCACCAGAAAGCTTGGTTTAGACCTCAGCTTTTTTTTTTTTTTTAAGGACAATTAGTTTGTCATTTGTGCTTAGTATCTAGCTATATTGTTTATTGTTATTTACCTGAAGGAATAAATTCATTGGCTGAGAAAGTTGGGATTTCATTTTGACTCCTTAATTTTAAGAGAACTATTTAGAATAATTATCATAGACATGAATAGATTGAACTTGGGTGGAATCGGTGTCCCTCTGTGTCCTTCATTCACATTGTTAAGTTATGTCAGCACATCAACAAGATGAGGTTCATCACTTTGGAAATTGACATGGAAATATTGGGTGTGGTTTATATATTTATTACATAATTGTTCAAAAGCCTGGCTTGTACCCTTCCCTGAAAAATATTGATGTTTTGGTCATGAGCCTTGCTTATGGAACACCTCAGAATAAACTTGGGACTGGAAGGTCCGCCTAGAAACTCATTGTCAATTCAGCGTGAAGAAGCTTACATAACACCTCTGCAGCCAGGTCTGTCTTGCATTAGTGCTACTGAAGCCTCCCTCTCAGGAGTGCTGTAGTCTCTCACCAGAGGGGAAGAAGGAAACTAAGGTGCAGATGGACAGGGTATGCAGATGACAAAGCAAGTCTTCAGACAGCACGGAGGACTTAGGGATGCTTGAGAGAAAACTAGATGAATCTTGAAATACGAGCTTCAGTGTAAACATCCCCAAAGACCAAGTGGATGAAATTGAAGGAAAAGATGAGAAACTTGGAAGAGGCAGCCAGACAAATTTGAAACAAGTGTTTCTTTGACTGGAGGGGCAAGCATAAAGTGGTTTAAAAGCATTTCTGAGGAAGCCAGATATGTCAAAATCAAAGATTCTTGACAGAAGACTTAAATGGGAGGTGGGGCATTTTTAAAGCCAGGCATTGGAAAAAGAAGGAAGTTGCACTCATCACCATATTGAGAATATTCAGCACCCATACTGTGGCAGTGGTTGTGTATGGATATGACTGACACCAGAATTCTGCTCTCCCTTTCTACCCCCACCCCAAATAACTGCAGGAATTTTGAATAGGTTTGAAAAAATGCCTGAGTTGGAGCATCAAAATTAGGCAGACACCCAGGGGACAAGAAACCACAGAGACAGTTAAGCAGAGAGATGGTGATGAAGTGAAAACCTCTGCTGAGTGGGCAGGCGCTGCCGTGGCTGAACCTGTCAACTCGTAATGGAACAGGAGTCAAGTGTTTCTTTGGTTGAAGAAGAACAGAGGTCAAGTGAAGAGGATCTGTAGAAGGACAAGGGCTGATGGGTGAGGATAAATATTTTTGAAATGTTTTAAGTAGCAAGTAATTGGGTCGTGGAATTCAAAGTAAATGTATTAGAGGATAGTACATAGCAGCATGAGGGAAAATGGAGGAAAACCTGGATTTAGGAATGATTGCACTAGAAATTTTAAGTTACATATGGATTTTCCAAGTATATAAGCCTGAAATAACAGCATGATGTGTTTACTTATCAGCTCACATTTAAAAGCATATAAAGGTTAATGAATCTTCCTACGACAAAAATAATACAACTTTCGATGTTGACTTTGTTGGAAATTATAGAGACGATGATGATCTGCATGAATCTGTATGAACAAATCTGATTTTGAGGTCATTTATTTCTCTGCAAAGAAATTTATCATTCTCTGCATATCGCTTCATTTTGGCCAGTAATAAGTCCAACTCAGTCACTATGCTGCTGTGGAATGTTTCAAGCTGAAATGTGCATTGGAATCTGTTTGTTTGCAGCAGATGATTTGACTAAGCTTTGATGCGCAGTCACTCTCTGACATTTGTGTATTTCAGCAGTGAACAATGTAAACTCATTTTCTGAGCACTTTGATTACTTGCACATAGCAGTGCTCATGGCATGTGACAGAGAAGAGCACTCTATCCACTAATCAGATAGATATGCTTCAAGCGTATTTACACAAAATAATGAAAACAGCTGTTAGATACCTTTAAACTTGAGTGTGTTTTGTTATTAATCTACTAGCCTGTACACATGACACTATAATTCTTCACTCACTCAAGTTGCCTTTAATGACATAGTAATAAAACTGAGAGGGATGAAAGTAATGGAATTGTAGAATGTAATGCCTCAATTGTTCTACAGTGTCTTCCTTTTTGCCAAAATAAACCACAATTAGGTCCATATGGTGTTTTGAAGTTTTCAAGCAATGACCCTAATAAAAAGTAATGAATTTCTGACAAAAGAAAGCATGGCTCTCTTTTAAGCGGTATCTTCACTATTGATCTAGATATGATTGCAGTCTGATATGCTAATAAAAGAAGAAAGGTTCAGTGTACTTGGTATCAATACTTTCATTTGTGGTTTATCTTACTCATAAGAAATTGAGGTTTGAAAGGTAGAACTATTATAATCCATTAGTTCTGACTCCCTTGTTTTAAAGACCTGTTATTTAAAGCAATGAAATAGATATTGTTCAAGAGTGGGAAATTTCAGAAATCTATAATAAAGGAGTTCATCATGTAGAAAAGGTGGGAAGAACTTGTTTCAGTGAATATCCTCTTCCTGTATATATTTGGCTTCTGAAGTCCTATTTTGTTTGTGTAGGGTTTTAATTTATTTCTAGGTGCACCAAAGGAGAGTGGCCTTCTATTCCAATTACACCTACCACATATTCAAGCTGTATGTCTAACTGCAGTATTGAAATTCTTTGCTTGGAATTTTAAAAATAATGTCAGGATAGGCAAACTCTTTAAAATAGCCTTAATGTTATGAAAGCATTATAGGTCGCCTATAGTCTTAAAAACAGATTATATGGATTTAATAGATGAAATTTAAAAATACATTATAAAACCATAAAGTGAATAATAGATTATGGGTATAATAGCTCTACTTGTGAAAGTGGAAGACTAGGAAATTAAGGAAGATGTACAAGGAAGAGGAACCAAGATCCTTTGGACCAGGAATACCTGACTTTGAGTCTGTGCTCAGCAACATTACCATCATTGCTCTATGTTTCATGCACTTTTCTGAGTCTTTGTTTTTTCATCTAAGAGAGGGTTATTGTACAGATTAAAACAATGTGCACAATGTATCTAACAGACTGCCTGGCAGATAGGAGGTGCTCAATAAATATAATTTAATATTGCTAGTTATTAGTATTGACTCCTATACTTAGTGTGCTTTGTGTGTGAGAACACACGTGCACATTTGCATGAGTTGGTGTCAAATTCAGACAATTCAGAACATGTTTACTAAGGCTCTGTTGTGTGTCTGCTGTGTGAAAAATAAAATACTAAATAATGGTCTTTTTAAGATGCTGTAATCTAATGCACCTAAAAAAGTTAGACTACAGAGGATAGATGCAGAAATACAAAAGGAAGGTGAGATTGACTAAACGTGTGTGGGGCGTGGAAATGCTAGCTGGAGAAGGATTGGGGAGGAAGAGGAAAGCCAATGGCTGTACTAGGATTTGAATAGTGAAGGGTGACTTTGGAGAGAATGATGTTAGTGGTGTGAGAAATGCACATGCCCAGTGCCATTGGAGGGCTGTGGGGTGCTCGCTCCAAATTGAAAAAATGAGTAAGATGTGATCCTCCCCTCTAGGGCCAAAAATTACCCCCAAAATATGAGACTGAGCCTGACCACCCTACTTTGTCATGTGCAACCACTTCACTTTGCAAGGGACAACCTTATTTCTCAAAATTGTGATTAATCCAAAGACATTTTATTTGTTGTTTATTTGCTTAAGTATAAACTTTTTGAATCAATATGGTGAATGCATGAATGACAAATAGATTTGCAAAATATTTTCCTATTAAAATAAATGTCCAGAATGTAAGTTTCAACCTACTCTCTCACTACCTTATCCCAAATTCCAAATTAGTAAACCCTGAATTTGTGACGTTTAACTGTTGGTTTAATGGTTAAAAAAATGAGAAATTATTTGCAAAACTCTTCTCACTTCTTTAATATTAGCTTAATGTTAAAAACATGGAATCACATTTACATTTCATGTATAACTCATTGTATAATTGATAAAAAGTTAGGACTTTATAATCATCAAGTTATTTTCTCATTGAGATGTTAATTATAATTAAAATCTTCACCATTTCTTGCTAACATTTTAGGATATATTCCAGAGATTATGAATGAGCTCTTGACATAGGAAACATCCTTTAAAATTAGTTCAAAGATTGGTCATGCCTTTTCAAATAAAAATAATTACATTGCATTCCAAAGAAATATCTTGCATGTAAATGTGTGTATATTTACCATTTCAAAGATTGGTGGAGCATAGTTTCTGTGCCAGCATTGGGTAGGATACTGGATAAAAGATGGTGTCAACTGGAATGACTGACAGTGAAATACACACACTTAACAAATATCCACATAAATATTGTTTCTATTAACATTCTTTGCCATTAACTTTTCTTTTTTCTAATTTAGTTATTTATTTGGAAGTTCCTCACTTAATCATGAAGCCCCTTCCAGAAACAATTAGACTACCACTTTCTGGGGCAGTGGCTTTGCAAATGTCAACCTCTAGTGAGACGTTTTATCTTAAAATTTGTTACTTTTTATTAATGTCCCTGAGTTTTTAAGAATATTTTGCTCCTTTGTTCACGTCTGGTTCCTTCATGTCAAGATTATTTGTAGACATCTTCACTATAGCCAGGCAATTTCTTGTTGTTCTTCACGGTATGTGTTATTCTTTCATCTTCTACCTTTGAAAAAAATCATTCCACACACCAAGAGCTCTTTTAAGGTAGTTTAGTCAATAAAAGTGGTCCCCTAAAACAGAATTTCAGAATCCTGTAAATTCATTATGACTGACAAGCATTCTTATTGGTTTCTTCATGTTATCCAGTGTTGAATGTTGTTAAGAAAATAACCGATCAGCTGTTTTTTTTCCACCTTATTAATTACTTAATATTTTTGGATTGCTCTCACAAATAATTTTTCTTGACTTAAAATACAGTAGCCCTATTAGAATAAGACTTTTACATTAATTATTCTTGGTGGTTTCCTTCCAGTATTCGGTGTTTCATTTGGTATGTGTATCAAAAGTGTTTAAATATATATTTATTTTATTCATATATATATATATGTATATATATATAATATTATACATATATTTAACTAGTCTTTTATTTATGAAAAGTCTCCTTTAAGTACCATAAAACCCTATGATTTTACAAGATTTCCATGCTAAGAATTTGGGTAATCTATGAGAGGATAAAATTAGGATCCTCTACCAGGATTGAATTTAATTAGAAATTACTGTCTTAAGACTGCTTTGATTCCCCTGAACACCCACTGTTTTCCAACAGTTCACAATGACTAAAACCACTTTGTTAATTTCATAAAAGTATGAACTCACTTCTTTTGTTTGATTGATTTTAAAAAATAGTTTTATTGGGATAAATAAGTAGATAATAAACTGTACATAAAGTATACAATTTGGTAATACAATTTTGTATACACCTGGGAACGATCTCCACAGTCAACCTAGAACATACCCACCACTCCAGAAGCTTCCTCGTGTTGCTTATGATCTCTCTTTTCACCGCTTACCACCTACCCCATCCTCCTCTCAGGCACCACTGAGAAGCTTTAACTAGGTCCGAGTTAGTATTCTTTAATTTTACATAAATGGAATATACAGTATACTCTTTTATCTGTCTTCTTTCACTTCTTTCATTCAGCATAATTATTTTATATCTACACTTGTTGTGTGTTCTGTTGTTCATTTTCTTTATTGCAATTAGTATGCCATTGTAGCAGCACAACAGCATTTGTTATGAACTTGTTAATGAGCATTTGAGTCATTTTAGTTTGAGGATATTAAAAATTATGTTATTATGAGCATTTGTATGCAGGCCTTTTACATATGTTTTCATTCTACTTGGGTAAAATCATAGGCATAGATTGGGTATAAGATATATGTTTATATTGTAAAGACATTATCAATGTTTTTGGGTACTTGGGTTATAAGATATATGTTTATATTGTAAAGACATTATCAATGTTTTTAAAGCAGTTGTACCATTTTGCATTCCTATATGGAGTTCTAGTTTCTCCACATCCTTATCAGCACTTGAGAAGGTTAGTCTTTTTAAATTTTAGACAGGTTTGCGTAATATTTCTTTTACTCTGTGTCTTGTCTTTAATATTGATTTTTGAAGAGCAGAAGGTCTTCACTTTGCTGACTTTCAATTAATTCATTATTTTCTTTAATACATCTGATTTTTGGTATTGTGTCTAAGTGATCTTTACCTAATTTAAGGCCATAAAATTTTATTCTAGATTTTTTTCTAGAAGTTTTAAACAGAGGTCTTATATTTAGGTTTATGATCCCACTTAAATAGAATTTTATATATGGTGGGATGTATGGATCCACATTTATTTATTTAATTTTTTGCATATACCTATTCAATTCTAGTACCATTTGTTGGAAAAATCTATACTTTATCTTCTCACTTGCCTTTAGAAATTTGTTTAAACCAATAGGCCATATATTTGTGGATCTATTTCTCAACTCTTTATTCTATTCCATTAAATGTGTTCATATATCTATCTTGATGACATTGCCACATTTATGAATATTCTATGTATAATAATAAGTCTAGAAGTTAGGTAGAGTCCTTAAAATTTTTTCCCCAAAATAATATTGATTATTTAAAACCCTTTCCATTTCAGACGAATTTTTAAATATGCTTGTCAGTTTTTGAAAAAATATTGAATACCCACTGAGATTCTGAAAGGGATCACTTGGAATCAACAGGTCAATTTAAGATACTTGAGATTATCAATATTCTTCTGACTCATGAATATGTCTTTCCATTAAGATATTCATTAATTCCTCTTAGCAATGTTGTGTAGTCTTCAGTATATAGGTCTGACATATATTCTATCTGGTTTGTCCCTAAGTATTTTTTCATGCTTTCAGTTTCTGACTATTCATTGATAGAAAAATACAATTAACTTTGTATTTTGGACTTATACCCAACAGTCTTCATGCTATTTATTTATTTATTTATTTTTAATTTTTATTGTCTCTTTTTAGTTATACATGGCAGTAGAATTCATTTTGATATAATTATTATAAGCATGGGCTATATCTTATTTTAATTAGGACTCTATTCTTGTGGATGTATATGATGGTGGGATTTATTATGGTGTATTCATATATGTACATAGGAAAATTATTTCAGATTCATCCCATTATCATTCCTTTTCCTGTCTCCCTCCCTTTCCTTCATTCCCCTTTTTTAGTCTACTGAATATCTATTCTTCCCCTGTCCCCCTTATAAGCAAAAACATTCAATCTTTGGCTTTTGGGAACTGACTTATTTCACTTAACATGATAGTTTCTAAATTCATCCACTTACTGGTAAGTGTCATAAAGTCATTCTTCTTAAAAGTAATGTTAAAAGTAACTTTTTTAGTAAATTTTATCATTTTCTTCCTACTCAATAATTCCACCCATAAATAAAGACATTTGCTATTCAGTATCAGTGCCTTTCATTTATTTTTTCCTTCTTGATGCATTGGATAGATCCTCCAATATATTGTTGAGTAGAAGTGGTATGTTTTTTCCTTATTCTGATATTAGTGGGAAAGTACTTGGTCTTTTACCATAGTCTTAGATTTTTTTTTTACTTGCCTCATCAGATTAAGGAAATTCCCTTTTATTCCCGATATGCTGAGAGTTTCATCAAGAATAGACATTGGATTTTATCAAGTCCTTTTTCTGCATCTAGAAATAATCTTACATTAGTTTGTTAATCTATGAATATGATGAATTACATTGATTGCTTTGTGAATGTTAACTGTATTTTCATTCCCAATATAAATCATACTTTGTCATAATTTATAATCATTTTTATATATTAGACTTAATATGCTAAAATTTTGTAAAAACCTTTTGCTTCTCTTGGTCAATAACTTTATTTTTCATTACTGTCTGTTAAGTTTTGGTAGCAGAGAAATGCTGGCCACATAGAAGGATTTGGGAATTAATCTCTTCAATTTTGTGGAAGAGTTTCTGCAGAATTATCCTCTAATTGTTCTTGTCAGGTCTTTTGATCACACTTGTTAAAAATAAGTAAATAAATAAAAACTGTCTAAAACAGTAAATTAGCATTTTCCTTGGAAGTCTGTATAGTAAGGTAAAATTAGCCCCATGAATTTAGAGGGTCCTTAATTAAAACCCAAGATTTATAGCTTTCCATGGGTACCCTTTGGTAACTTACCTTCCCTGAATCGAGGGTCTTACCTGTAAAATGGAATTATTATATTCATACTACTATGTTGTGAGAGTTTAAATGAAGTGACATTTATGAAATTATTGGTACATAGAAGACTTTCAACCAATTCTTTCTTTATCTCCATTCCCACCCACCCTGTCCTTTCTATTTTCTTGCTTCCCTCTAATCAAAATGCTTAGAACAGAAAGTTGACCAGAGGGAAGAGAAACAGAAAGTAAAGAGTTCTTTAACCCCATCTCTGCTATAGTTCTTGATAGCATCATGGAAATCAATAAGCTGGTATACTTATTCAGGCAGTTTTTAGCAAAGATGTACAGGGATTTGGCTTCTTCCCAAATGCATATGATGCTCCATAAATAATTTACAGTGGAGCCACAAATTACATGGGAAGTTGGGTTCTAAAATCAATGAATTGGAGTTGAAAATCTCATGGTCTTTAAATTATTTTTGAAAAATCCAATGGGAAGGTATTATAACAGAAGCTGCTTTATACTACCTTGTGTGCCATAAAGCTACAAAAACTGGTTGTTTTCTTTCAGTGTTGGATTTTTTTCCCCCATGGGTTACCTGAAGATGTAGCTGTCTTGAGTTTAGAATTGGTGTCATATTTATTTAAATGCTAGGGTCCTACTAAAGGTTTAATTGAATATGAGGCTACTGAGAACTGAGACACACTCTCTACGGGAGCAATAGCGAATTCATGTCCCCATTTATTCGGGTATAAAGTAATGTGGGGTAAAATGAGTAATGGGACTGTTTTCACTACCTACATTCTTAATTTTCCCACTTGTGTAACATGTGTAGTTGAATTTGATAATTTAATTAAAGTTTTAAGCTAGTCCACTTTTAGATTCTCTGGAAAGAAATGCTACTTCTTCTTCTTCTTCTTATCCGCTAAGGTAAGTAATGGTCAAAATGAAAGCCCGTATGTGCAACACTGACATTTAGTACTCCAGCTGAAGTCATGAACTGACCAAAGCACACTTTTTCAGAGAACCTCTTGGTGCTTTTGCCTGCTAGTCAACCCACTATACAAGGCATCCAGTATCAACAAATAGGATTATAGTGCTCACATAATAAAACCAATTTTTAGTGCACGTTCTGGAATAGGAGTTGGCAAACAATGGCCAAGAGCTAGTTAGCTACCTGTTTTTGTTTTGTTTTGTTTTTGGTACCGGGGAGTGAAATCAGGGGTACTTGACCACTGAGCCACATTCCCAGCCCTATTTTGTATTTTATTTAGAGACAGGTCCTACGGAGTTGCTTAGTGCCTTACCTTTGCTGACCCTGGCTTTAAACTCATGATCCTCTTGTCTCAGCCCCCCGAGCCACTGGGATTACAGGCCTATGCCACTGAACCCAGCTAAATACTTGTTTTTTTTAAATAACATTTTACTTATGGAGCAAAGCCACACCCATTTATTTTTGTACAAATGTCAATAAATGTTTTTATACTACAATAGCAGAGTAGGATTTACAATGGAAATTCTATGGCTTACAAGTCTAAAATATTAATAATCTAATTCTTTACAGAAAAAGTTTGCTGAACCCTGTCCTCAACTTTATGTTTTAGTGCAGAATCTCAAAGAGTAGACAAATGACGACAGAGATTAAAATTCACCAAGAGGACTGTTAAAGATGTAGATTCTGGGAGGCAACCAGAATCAGTGGGTCTGAATCTCTTGAAATGAGATCTGAGAATATTCACATTTAACGAATAACCTTTGTGATTTTTAATGCACACTAAAGTTTTAATACCATTGGTTTAGTCAAGTGGAAAATTGACATGAAAGCCATACCATTTCTAAATAACATGGTGACTACAAATAAACTAGTATTATCTAGAAAATAGGGTCTCAAGAGAAGAAACTATATGTTTGCTTTTTCTGTTTCACAATTTAATTTTTTTTTTGGAAAAACATTATGTTATTTTCATATAGGCAGCCACCATTTAGTTGGGGGAGACATGAAATGTTTGTGCAACATTAAAATGATGAAATCAGAGGACTAGCTATAAATTCTAAGGAAGAGTTGAGCTTTGTGCACAAACATGGTAGGTTCTGATTGATTACTGAATCTTGAACCATATTTGATGGATTACAATCCATATTTGGGGAATGGAGCACAAACTAGTAATTGTTATTTTTATAAAAAGGCCTAAATGCACAGATTTGATACATGAGTATTTTATAAATCTACTATCTTCAGCCCTCCTCTGATGAAATAAAAGAATACCAGAATTTTAGGGTTAGGAGCACATTTAAAACTGTTGTTCCAGAGTAAAAACTAAACAATTTGTCTAGTGTCACAAAAGCATGCATTTGATACCATAAGGCTCATCAGATCAAGAGAAGAATCATCTAATAGGGCTAGCATCTAGATGCTATTCTGGACATGCCGGCTATTGTCTGTTGACTAAAGCTTTCTGGAATTCTGGGAAAGATATAGGAATCCTGGCCTTGTGGTTTATGACAGAAGTTGACTAAGAGGATACTGGTGTTTGCCCCATTGCCTGGAATAAGGTCTCTTATTCACCTTTCTACCAGTCTTATATTGACACTTGAATTGCTTTACTTATAGTAGGGAAATTCTCTTATAAGTGGAGAAATATTTCACTGGTCCTATGTACTGTTATCAGAAACAAATAAATAAATAAAAGGTAGATCAAGAGGACCATATGTTAGTCAAAGGCAAAGATTATATTTCTACATAAAATTGAAAATTTTTTGAGTTTTTTTTGCTTTAATTATGTGCTTGAAAAACAATATAACCCTATATATCACATTAGCCTCTTCACTCGTTTTGCCTGTCTTATCTGAATCATAGGGAAAAAAGAAAAAAAAGAAAGCTGATTGAAGTGAGGTTCTCCGATTTGTCAAGAGTACACAGTTTATTGGGCATCCTGTTGTACACCTGAAATCCCAGTGAATTGGGAGATTGAGGCAGAAGAATTACAAATTCTTCCTATTCTTGTCATTTAGTCTGATTTATAGCATCATGTTTGTAGATCCAAATCTAAGGCAATATTCTATACTCCATTCTACCTAGTATTTAACTTTGTAAGGCAACAGCAGACCTTTTTAGAGAGAAAGAGTAGATTCCTCATCTTTGCTAATTCATACTTAGAAATGCCATAAAAATGAAAAGCAGACAGCTCTCTGCAATCTAAGGAGTTTGATTGTGTGTTGTGTGTGTGTGTATTTTAATTCCTCATACAGAATGATAACTTCTTAGAGATAGGAATATCATTTAAGATTTAGATGAAAATATTTTGCAGCTAAAAGTCTGTAAAGTCTGTGGCAAAGTCTATAAAGAGCTTCTGATCGGGAGCTTGAAGATGTGAGTTCAGTTCCTAGCTCTGCCACTTCCTTACTGAGTGGAATCCCAGGGAAATCAGTTCATCTGACTTTTGTTTCTTCATCTGTAATAACAAAATTTAAAAAAGGTTATATAGTACCCGTAATTGTCATGATTTTTTAAAAGTGGTCCTGGAGTGTTCTACCTCTTAGCTATAGCCCCAACCTTTTCATTGTTTATTTTTGGAACAGTGTCTCTAGTTAAGTTGCTCAGGCTGATTGCAGATTTGTGATACTCCTGCCTCCTGAGTAGCTGGGACTGCAGGTGTGTACCACAGAGCCCAGCTCTATAATTATAATCATCATGGTTTTTAACTCTTATAGTTCTACTTTAATTTCTACCACCATGTAACTAAGAAAAGTGAAAGACAGAGGAAAGATACAGGCACAGTTAGAAATCTTCCCATCTATACTTGACACAATACTATATCCCCATCCATCTGCTTTTGTTGTTGTTGTTGTTCAGTTCTTTAGGTCAAAGTTTTACTCATTAATGTTAAGTTTACATGTTCATGTTGCTTTTCATTGTCCACCTTTCTTTGAATGGCATCAGGTTTTTGGTAGCTGGATTCGGTGTTCAGGTCAGATTACCTTGGTATTTGCATTTATTTAGCATTCTAAAAAAATGCATCCACACTACCACCAAGCTCCTGTGTGTTTGCTTTTTTCTTTCTTTTTTTTCATTTTTCATTTGGTAAAATATCCTTCTATAAAGAAATAATAGCAGCAGAGGGGGCTTTTGGTTGTGTTTTCGAAAACTTCCTATAACCCCTGAAGTACATTAAATAGTAGTGACAGGGTTTCTCTGCATCCTGAGCTCCCAGTCAGGGATAATGTTGCCATAGGGCCCCAGGCTTCTTCAGATTGTTTTGTGAGGAAATAGTATGTATGACAAACACAGCCCCATAAGTAGCTTTCCTTGCTCTGATTTCTCCTGCTCTCCCCAATTCTTTGCACCTCACCCCACCTTTCCTCCTTTCTTTTTCCTTTGTCGTTTATGCCTTTTTAGGTGGTAGAAGCAGGTAAAGCCCAAGCCCTCTAAACTGTTCTATATCTTCCCCTGGTTTCTCTGAGTTTCTGTCTGATTTCCCTAGGATTATTGTATCCCAGCCAGCTGAGACTACAGTCAAGTGGCCTATTGCCTTATCTAGGATTTTTTTTTTTTTTGAAACTTTGGATTCCCCGAAAAGTCCCATAACTTTCTCTTCTTATATAAAAGTTCAGAATCAAGCCATTGCCACAACACTGATGTTGGGAAAGTTTTTATTTCATCACTCAGATTTCTGAATTTTGTTCTTTCACAATAAAATAATAAAGGTTAAAAAATGCTTATTGCAATAATTTATTGCCCTGTTTTTCTCTTTCTGCCTTACCTTCATCCTCAAGACACCTTTTTTAGAAAGCCCAACAACTTTTCTTCCAGTCTCATCTGAGGAAAGGAAGGAAGAGAAGAAATGAATCTCACAGATAACACTGCACATTTTACAAAACCCTTACTTGCAGGCTAAACAAATGTTAAATGTAGATTCTTATAGTAAAACCATTAAGAGTTTTCAGTGGGGTATGTTTCCATTTAAAAGCAAATATTTTTATGATTTTAGTAACTTTAAGAATGCAAAATTTGCTAATGACAAGCAATCTCCTGATTAATATGAAGCTGTAAAATTAGGAAAATTTTGTTTATATGTGGGACAAAAATATTTTCATTTGTAACAGGAAATTATTTTTGAGAAAGAGGTGATGCTACTCGTGTTTCATCCAACATGACAATTTTCCTTCAAAGTTTCAGTGCCAGAATTTCACACATATATATTCAGAGATAAATGTTTTTTAAATGAAGAGTTTCTTTTAACAAAATCACAGCATTGCTTTACTCAAATTAAGTACTGATGATTGCAAAATAAGTTTTCAGTCTGTGTTCAGCCACAAATCTGAAATCAATATGTGATTTTTGTATTTCCCCCCTAAAATATGTGGATTTCTTTAATTCCTTGAGCTAAATTTTAATCTGTAGGAAACTTTGATTTCAAATTATATTTTCAAATGCTTCAGAGCCATAATGACAATGCTGATAGATTATACATATGGCTTGTTTAACATTTTTATGATACTGCTTTAAAAATGGATATGATGTTATTATATATTGCTCAGGCTCCAGTTAATAAACAGCTAGTCTGAGCTATGTCTTGATAGGTTCTCGGAGGGCAGAATTAATGAATCCTTTGGAGTTATGTCTTCTAAAATCTGTTTTAAAATTGCATTGGAACACATTCATGGAAACACCCCTTTCTTAAAATTTTAAGGATGTCATTCTTTCCAGAAATGTGTATTTAATTGTATACTCTAAAGCTATAAAGACATTTTGGTTTTTGTTTGTTCAACAGAGGAGATTGTTTGGTAATTAGAGATTATTGTTAAAAAGGCAAATTATTTTGAAAATATATATTTATCAAGAGGAAATCTGGGAATATAAACTAACCAGAGAGGTTACATCTACAATTGTGTATTCCCAGTACAGCAGCCGTTTAGTAAATTGGTGTATAAACAAGCATCTGTTGCAGGGATGTAAGAATGACATCATAAAGGATGTATGGAAAATTTTAATTGAAAAAGAATGATGCACAATTGCAGCATGACTTTAAGTCTAAATTGATTTTGCCAACAGAGTAAAAGTGAGATTCTTTTAAAACATTCCAATAATGTAAAGTATTTAAAATGTAATGTCCTGTTAATGTACCTAAAAATTAGACTCTAGGTCATCCAATAAGAGTACTGCTTACAGTAATACAGCCTATGTAATATGCAATTATCTTGACAATAGTTTTATTTTTCAACAATTTTGTCATAAAACAGCAGTAAGATACAATGAATTTGATTCATTTTTTGTGTGTGAATCATTTAATAGGCCATTACATCTACTATATTAGACTCCATTCTCCTTTCAGAGCTTTTCATTATAAGGCTGTCTTTAATGGAAAGAAGTTTAACCTTCCCTCCCAGATAGATTGAACCCCATAACAGTGTAAACATTCTCATTATAAAATAAAATCCCCTTCCCCAAGGGCAGTGCTATAATTATGTAGCAGAGCATCGAAGGAATGTTTCTCTTCAGAAATGCTGTCTCATTCTTGCTCTCAAGTTTTTATCATTTTCAAACAATCGATAATATTTTTAAATTATAGTTTAATAAAATGCATATGATCCAGTTTCAAATTTTTTGAAGTTATTTTAATCAACTTCAAGAAGTCATCAGTAAAATTGCTGTTGATTTATAAATAGGATAATTAGAGGCTTTCCTCCTAAGTACTGTTCACTGGCATTGTGGCTGTTTTTATTGCCTAGTCAAACCTCTTCATTCAATTTTAAAATTGCCTTTTGAATGAACTGCACTAGGAGCTTGCCAAATAGTGTCACCATTAATACGTTACCTCCTCTATTTCATTGTCCAGTCTGCAAATGCACAATAAATTGTTTGATAAGGGGGTCAATGAGGTTGTACTAGTTTTTAAGTGAATTATAACTAAACAGTTCAGATTATGTCACACAGTTATTGTTATGGTAGAGCTGTGTTTAAAAGATAGCAGTACAATACTTTGGTTCATTTTGCACTGTTACTACAAGAACATATCCTGTACAAAACAGGATCCTATAGTTCTTCCACAAATTGCCAATCTTTATATCAAGAGAAAAGAAAAAAAGCCACTTTTAGATGTATAGACTTCACCCCTTGCAAAGGGTTTATTGAAAGTGACAAAACCACTGGGTTTCTGGTTTGGAAAGAGACAGCCTGGTTTGTATGTGAATGTGTTGGAACAAAGATTTCATCTGATTATTTCAAGATAACAATTTTATGAAGATGCTAAAGGAAGGACCATATGTTGTTAGTATAAAAAAAATGCTCAGCTGGACAATGGTATCTGTTCCATAGATAGCAATTACATTTCTATACATGTGTGAACTCATCACATACACACTCTGTATTATAAGAGGCAGTTTTTCTACCCTTTGACTTGCAGATGCATAATCATAATCTCTCTTCAGGGTTACTTTCTTGAAAAAGAAGTTGAGATTTTCTTAAATGCATATCGTTCTGCTTATGCAGAATTGTTGAATGGTTTCTGAGAAATTTAAAAGGCAAAAGTAAGAAACTTTGTGCTTGTTGCGTCTAAAAGCAAGTCTGTTTGTGTGTGTCTCTCCCTTTGTAACAGAAGGAATGTTTCTTATGTTTCTGTCTTCAGACAGTTGGCACACATTTCATCTCAGCAGCTGCTTTCTCTTAAAGTGCAGTAGAGTGTAGGACTGTAGTGACACCAGCATTAATACTTCACATTCTGCTATCATATGCTGTCACTGGGAAATATGGATCTAGGTTACATGTGTTTGCAGACTTTGTACTGCTGAATTATGAAAGCTGACTCTGTTGGTGGATTGTGTTGTATTCAGAGACTGTGAACTGAACAATAAGTGAATGCAGTAGGCTGTGCAGAGTGCTATACCATGCTCTCCCTTCAGTGCCTAATTGAGCCAGAGCTTTCAAATTTAGGATTGCAAAATTGTGCTGTATAATACCTTATAATAAACAGCTAAAGAATGTTGTCAATGGCATTTTTATGCAATATCTTTGACTTTTAAATTTTGTAAAATTCTTTTTCTTCTACCATTGCATAAAGCTTTGTACTTCAGATTTAGTAAAGCATATTGCAGATGATCAGAGAAAACTTTTTTTTTCCTGTTTAGGATAAAAAATTGAAAAGGAAATTACTGTTTAAATTGGTTACCTATTTGTAAAAATTAAAATAATGTTTTAAAAATTAAAATAATTTCTTTTTGTAGATAATGTAAAATATAGTAATCAGGACACAGTTAATAAAATAACAATCATCCTTTTTGCCATTGCTTTGGAACTCTACTGTAGTCACACACATGCATATATAAACATGTGCAGATAGTATACATGCATGCATATATTAATTTGGGGGGTTATTAATACAATTTCTGAAAAAGTTGCTGTTGATTTATGTACAGGATAAGAACAAGTAGGAGAATATAATACCTTTACAGTAGAATGCGAATGAGCAAAAGTGGGTAATATTTAGCTGAAAACATATTTATAGATAAACATCTGGAGTTTCGGACCAGAGAAGAGAGTCAATGCTGAGAGGTTGCTTTGTGGACTGTCATAAGATATGGAAGGGGAGTATTTATTTGCTGCAGGACTTTCATGTTCTTTTTTATTTCACTACAGATTAAATTTGTGTGGCTTATTTTCAAGTTTGTTTGAGGTCTGTCGAACTTGTGGAATTGAAATTGTATGGTAAACCTTGCTTTGTAGTGTGCAGACTATGTACTGAGACAGAGCCTTTTATTGATCTGTATTATTTCAGTTGAAAACCACCCAGAGAGTCATCTTGTAGCATGCAGTCCACCCACTTATTTTTATCCTGCATTCCATGGTATTGGTTCTAAGTAGTATGAAGTATTTTTAGTTAGTTAACCTAAAGGTTTAAAGTTGCGAAGATGCAGTTTTGTAAAAAATTAGTATTCTTAATTTTTGAATCAGTAATTTGTATTACCTGACTTTGCTTTATGAGAGAAAACTGTCTTCCCATGTTGATAGCATAGTATAAAACATTGGTTGTGACATGGATGTTCACTCATACATTTAAAGAAGAATTTTAATTTTTTTTAAATTTTATAAAACCTGTTTTTCTAAGAATCTGATCAAAATAAATGAATCCAGTTTTCCAAAATTGGGTGAAAAAAATGCATTTCTCCTTTTGTTTTGCCTGGTAAGTGAACAAACTGGTTGCCTTTATGCAGATAGGTCCTATAAAAATCATGTTGGTAGCCTGATGTGGTAATTTTCTGTCTGCCCCGTGGCAGCTGTTTGTGATTGTATTATGTCCTCATTATGAGCAGGTCTGTGACATTTGCTTGCCCCTTTTCCTTGTAGAAGCTGATTTCTAAGCTGTGCACTTTAAAATGCCTTCAGTTTGGGATAGTGCATCTCAGGTGGGCACCACTTCCCCACCTCAAAAGGCAAAGTCCTGAGCTTGTCTTCAAAGTGTAGTGATTTGTGAGGTGCCCTGCTGTGATGCACAGAGGATGTTCTTTTGAGCAATGCACTTGTTTGATGGAACAGTTTGCCTCTTGTTTGTATATAGAAATTGCTATGCAGTACATTCAGGTCACCACAACTGTCCACTGGTGCTTCATTCTGTATATGTCTCAAACGGGTTCTACCTATGGAACTTGAGCCATGTTTGTTTAAAGAGCTTTTGCTGAAAACAGTACTGTCTGGGGTTGTGGTCTAAAATGCCGCTGTTAGCTGATTGCAAAAACATAAAACACATCAACAGTTTTGGCAGTAGAATTAAACGTGTGAACGAATTGAATGAAAAGTGAAAACAGCACTTTTCTCTCTTAGTCACGGTTCTATGCAATTGGGTCCATTAAATACAGTTTATAGAGTCCTATCGCTACTTCTTTGTGAGGGCTGTAGTGACCTCGGGTTTCCTTTGTGTTTCTCCCTTTACCACAATCATCCTTTTTAAAAAAGGAATCATAAAATAAAACTTCTAAAAGTGCCTTCTGAGATAAAAACACATGTGAGGAACCAATATTTGAAACACTCAAAAGAATTTAAGCGCTCCTTTTGAGTATTTCCATGCTTGATCAAGGTAGAATAGGTTGGATGTAGAACTACTATCTTTTAACATAATTGATGAAATAAAGTGAAACTTTTAACGTGAAAATGCATGTTATTTGTGTCTTTTAGGTTAGCTCAGTAGCATCCTTTTAAAAACTCCCCTTTATCTTTTCTTGCATGATTATCCCCATACGTACATGTGTTCAGACTTCCAGCATATCCAACATCATTGACTGATGACTTAGCTTCCTGTTAATTTTATTACTTTTCAAACGTCTCATGTAGAAATCTTTCTGCTTAGATGAGTAAGATAGAACTGGTGAGAAAGCTTTAAATTGTAATTATCAATTATAATCAATGCAGTAAATTCAGTGTTTTACATACTGCTTATCTCCTCAAAACTTAATTGTAGTTTTCGACCACAAATCTTGGCAGAATGTGAGCTTTTTACTCTTTGCAATGTAGCATGTGTCAAAAATATCTGTACTTCAAGGAGGAAACCAAGGCAAAAGTGATTGGATAATGTGGTTGTGTCAGAGAGAGTTAAATGTCTCCCTTTATTGAGGTAATGATCATCGTTTATGATGGTTGGTTCTGTGCCCATCTATAGTCTCTGACACATTTTTGGAGAACATTGCTTAAACTCTGGATATAATTTAAAGTACTTGCCGCAGTGAAAAGAACTCATGCTGGTGGTTGGAGTTGCTGCAGTTACTAACTAGCTGTGTGTGTGGTCAGACTCATCATCTAACCTTTTAAGACCTCAGTGTCTGAATCTGTAAAATGAAAGCATTGAACTGGATTGTGTCTCAAGTCCCTCTAAGTTGCAAAATCATCATTTTATATTTCTAATTAGAAGTAAGGTTCTATCACAGTTATGTAAGATTTAAAAATATATAAATTCCAAAGTTATTGTTTATCTTTAATCAGCATTGTCCAAAGTAGTAAAGCTAAAATATTTTTCAGTTTTGGAAACATGATTTTTTTTTAAATGAGATTGGAAAGTGCTCTATGTTCTTCAGTTTGCAGAACTAGAACAGGAAAAGGTCAGAATGTAGATTTAATAAAATCAGTCACAGGTTAATAGGATTTTCAGCTTTTGCCTTTCCCTTAATCTTCAAGTAAATTACACATTTCAGTACATTATTATATAACATAATTGTATAATTAGTTATTTATATTATCTCTAAGTAACTTTAAAAACACAGGGCTTCTTGTTAGCCCTGCTCCTAAATTCTTAAAATCAATATGTGGGATCTAACCCTTTCAATTTTCTTTATCATTTATATTTACATTTGTAGAAGAGACTCATATTCCCTCTTCAGTTGTTTGATCATGTGCTTGTCCAACAAATCAAAGAGGAGCATATTCTCTTTATCACCATTTGATGTAGTTGAAAGAGAGTCCTGGACTTGGTACTCAGATCTGCCCATAACTGCCCCTGTGACTGGACAAAGCACTCAAACAGTGCAGGGCTTCAGTCTCCTCATATGTAGAAGTCAGTTTGTAGGGCATGGTGGTAGAGTTCATGGTAAATGTGTGTTACCTACACAGAACAGAATCGTGGAATTTTAGTTTTAATTTCTACCAGTTTGTTTTTGGGTTATCAAGTTGGGGATTGAAAGATACAATTCAATGAATTATATTAATTCTGTGTGTTAACTTTAATTTATCCATTCAACAGAGGTAGTAGTTTTGAATCTTTATTTACCCAAGCAAACATTTTTTTTTTTTTCTAGCTTAGTGGTATCAACAGTTGAGTGGGTTTTGGTGGTGCAGGACGGGAGGGCCTATGAGGTGGTTTTCCCTTGCCTGCTCCTGTCCTCATTCCTTTCTGTGAACCCAGAAACTTTTTAGCTCTTGAAAAGAGTTTTTGAAGACTATTGTCCAATTGTGATTGAGCACTAATCTATTTGTTCAAAAGAACATAATGTTTAGAATGATTGTCTTGAAATTGATTCAAACTTCCTGTCACATCATGACACTGGCTGGAATATGTTTCCAGTGTGTTACCTTTCTAAAATAGAAAAGAACAAAATTGTTGCTTACCAAATCTATGTTAATCAGCATTTTAGTTATAACTCGCAGGAAATTCAGATGATAGAAATGTTCATTCCCATTATTCTTAAAGGTCATAGTCCACAATTTTACATTTTTGTTGTGTGCTTTGCAGTATGTTGGGTCACAGACTATAGCTGTCCATTTGGATAGCCCATGTTGTTATCAAATTGCAATTTCCAATTAGCTGAAAGAGATCAGATAATTTATGTACACAGTGTTGTTCAACATTAATAAAGGTTATCTCTCCCAGGATTTCATCAAGGGAGTTTAGTTTTAATGGCTATTCATTTGAGTCCAGACAGAGGTGGAGAAGTGTGGTCACAGAGCAAAACTTGTAACATTATAAATTCCCAAGTTTCTTCTTCAGATGGTACAACTAATTTGTAAGCTCCTGAGGAGTCACTACCTCTGTAGGACTAATAAATTGTAGTCTATACTCATTAGGTTTAGGAGTCTTAACTTTGAATCATCTAAGCTCTACAACAGTTTTATCCAGGTTAAAAAGCCTATTATTAAGCCAGAAATCCCAGTTTTCTATGCATGTGCTAGGTACTGTCAAATTAGAGGAAACTGATGTAAACTTTAATCCCCACTTGGGGGTCCTGTCTTATATTGTCACTTATCCATAAGGTTTTGAGGACAGGTTCACCTCCAGGGGACTTAACAATTTCTGCTTAGTTCTGAACAGCCTTGCTTGCTATTGCTCTGTCTGGCATAGAATTGAGTGATCTTGGATAAGTCAAGTCACTTAAACTCTTTGTGTCTCCATAAATAAGAAGGTTACATTATCACAACTAGTTTTAAAATTCTGTGAGTCTGCATGTAAATCCAAGTAACTAAAACTGTGTATGATCTCTTTTTAATTATGCTGATAAGAAAGTAGGATTGTTTTCTATTAACTTGTGTGGCACACTCGCTGATACTGAGGTCCGTTTATGGAGATCAGAGGGTTATAGCAGCAAATTATAAAGAAAATGAGAAATACACCTATTTTTCTTCTTTGTTCTGAACATCAGATTCTTATTTTTACTCCACATTTTTTGACCAAGCATGAGGCAAAGTAAATACTAAGTCTCATTCTTGATCATCCACAGCTTGAACTTGGATTGAAGTTGTTTGCTGTCTGAGTTTTTGGATGCGTGGCATTTCGTGTGAGCAAAGAAATAAACATACTAAAAAGGTTGTAGAAAATTGTAGATTTAGTAGAATCTCTGAGATGATTTACTCTAGGGCTGGGTGTAGAATGGCAAACAGATGCGAAGGCTTTTTCTGGCCTTCATTTCCTGAGTTGGCTGAATCCTTGCCTACAAGAGGCCTAGATTCTCACTGTTCTCTCTCTTCACTTTTTGTGTGAACTTCTAGTATTTTAAGAGTATATATCTGAAAAGATTTATTTGATTAGAAGAAATCATGCCCAGAGAATAATGCCATGGTGTCTTGTATGATTCATTTTAACTTTCTACTACCCTAGGCACCAGGACATAATAATTACTGGTGGAGGCCACATTCAACCTCCCAGAAATTTGGAGAAAATGTTGGGCCTTTCATCCCCCCTAGATGGCCATTAGGATGAAGGCTTTTTCTGGGAGGAGGTCCAAAATCATCTCAGATGTGTAGGTTTTGGAGATTATTCAGAAGGGTTGCTCCATGGAATGTGAGACATTTCCAAGGTCAAATCAGTTTATTTAGGCAGGATTATCAGTAAACTATGTGAAAAAGAAAGCAAGAATACATTTCTGTAAACTTTAGCCTTTTCTGAAACCATGTAGCCAATCTAAAAAAAGGTGGTAGTTGTGAAAAATATAATTCCACATATTTTAGCATAGCTGTATTAATTTTAACTAATTAATTATATAATACACACAATGAAGAAAACAGGTTTCTTTTTCAAAAATTAGCATTTATTAAAATAATTATTTATTTATTTGTTTGTTTATTTTTGGTACTGGAAATTGAACCCAGAGGCACTTAACCACTGAGCCACATTGCCGGCCCTTTTTATGTTTTATTTTGAGAGAGGGTCTTGCTAAGTTGCTTATTAGGGCCTTGCTAACTTTCTGAGGCTGGCTTTGAAAGTGTGATCCTCCTGCCTCAGCCTCTGGAGCCACTGGGATTACAGGCATGTGCCACTGTGCCCCAGTTAATAATTTTAAAAAGTACTGTTTTTTTCCCCCTAGATTTATATTCATTTGAGGGAAAAATATTTCCAAGTTTTTTTTATACCAAAGGATAAAAAATAATGTCAGTGAATTTATTTTAATAAGCTTTTAAAAATACAACAAATTTTATGTCCTTTTAAAAAGTTTTGTTTTATTAGAGATTTTAATCTGCTCTCCTTTACCTGCTATTAGATCAAATAGTATGGCTTTAAGCTAAGGACTTTCTCAAAGTCCTGTAAATAACAGCCCTCTCTTCTCATTTAAAGCCAGCAGGACATCCCATCATGACCACCTCTTAATTAGATGATATTTTGATCTGTGTTCCTATTCATTAATGCTTTGTTTTCCAGTGTCATGTTTACCCACTAATATAATTTTGTGACGTATTCCTAGGAGAACAGGACCAGAGGAGTTTCTGTTTGGCTCAGAGTTTATATTATATTAGTTGACATAATTTCAAGATTAATATATGAATGAAATGTCATCACCCTTGGAAAATCTTTAATTTCGGGAAATAAAGAATCTTAAGAAAAGTCATGTATAACATTTTGTAGAAAAAACTGACTTTAATACACTGATTATCTAACCCCAAACCATTTTTACTCTATTTGCTCACACTGAGATGGTCCATTGTCTTAACATAGCTTGCTCTGCTGCTGTTTCTGCAGTTTTATGCTCACTATTTTTTTCCTAATATTTAAGGCAGTGCGTTTTATGTTCCTCCTTTTATTTCATTTTATGTTGCATTGCGTTATGTATTTCACTGTTGGATCTAAATTGGGGAAGGGAATCCTGCTTTGTCCTTGTACTATAATGAAGATAGAGTTTGTTAATATAAATGTAAACTGCTGTCTTAGGTGCATCATCACATGAAGACTGTTTCATAATTGAATATGTTGGTACTAGATACATTTAGAAAATTACAGTCCCTAAACACCTACTCAGAGAGAGAAATGAACTTAATGGTTTGTTGTATACAGTTTCATTTAAAAATATTTTAGAAGAATGACTTATTTGTAAGAATATGTACAATGCAAAGTAATGATGGTAACAGTGGAACAGTTAAAGGAAAAATATATGCAGCAATTACATTCAACATTTATTAGTATCTTTGTTCTTGAAAAGTTAGATATTTTTGAGGATTTTAAAATATGGATGGCAAAATTAGATTAGATTGAGAGGGAGAAATAAGTTTCCCGAAGCACGTTAAGGACACATTACCTACTTTAGTAAACATAACTCTAAAGTGTATTGCTTTTTATTAAATTATCTGCCTTCACAGAGCGACAATATTTTTAAATGTAGATAGAGTGTTAAAAATGATGGGATGACTGCAGTTTCACAACCATTTTCCTCATTTCTCTAAGTGAAATGGGGAACTATACATGACTAGATCTTCGATTAAGATAGAGAAGATTATTTTAAATAATGCAGCTGAAAAAATAGGTGTCCTCTGTGATAAATGCATGCAGAATGCTGGTGATTGATGCTGCATCACTCAAGTTTTTGTTTGTCAATATATAAATGTTTAATGTTGAACAGAATATTCCAGAAAAATGAAATATTTGGAACAAAAAGGTAAATACCCAAATAATCTTTGTATAATCACTTTGAAATTTGTATGAGCAATTCTGAGTTCTTTGGGCTTCTAAAAATGAAAATAATCACATTTTCACAAAACCAGTATGTTCAACCTTTTATTCTTGATGCTATTGTATGATAGTTAAGAGAGGTTTTCACAAGAGCAAAGCTGAGATTACTTTTGTTTTCTACCATATGATACAGTGTGACTGGGATTTTTAGATTGCATTCTTTGTTTGTTTCTTTAGTGTTGTGGATTGAACCTAGGGCCTCCTGCACACTAAACTTGCTGTCTGTCGCTGGGCTGCACTACCAGCCCCAAGGTTACACTACTTTTTTTTTTTCAAAAAATGACCCTGTTTATTGTTCCTATTTGTGTAGTACCTAATTTAAAAAAATACAAATTGTTTTAGGAATGGAGAAAACATTATCTAGAAAGACTTTGTAGAATTTTTAAATAACCAATCACCTAGTTTGACCATGCATTTAAGAAACTAAATCCTGTTGAATTTTAGCATCTGCTCTTTTAATAAAACAGTGCTCCTAAAGTCAGTTCTTCAGAAAAATTAAGTGTCATCAGTGCTGTCTAGACAATAATAGGAGAAGAGCAAGAGGGAAGATGTAAGGATGTGTTATGCATTTCTGTAGTTAAGCTATGATGGTCACTGGAATTCTAGCTGTACTTTCCATATTTAAAACTTGTGAAAAAAAGGGGTTAAAAAGGCTGAATATCTTTGTACCTTAATGAGAGAAGGATTGCTGTAATAGTATCAAAGATAAACCAGTATATTAGGAACACTAAATGATAAAGGGCGATAATATGCCATTCTTGAGACTTCTTGGCTCTTACCTAACACATCAGAAAGTGATTGTTGAATTTTAAATAGCCATACAAATGGATGACATAGAAATTTAACTTTGCTTTGACCTTATTCTAATTCACAAGATGACTGCAAAATGACTTTGTTGCATCTGAATGTATGCTGGATGCTAAATCACTCCAGAGTATAAAATCTTTGTTTTGGCATAATGTTGATGCATAAACATTTGTACCCCATACTAACCCTATAAACATCACAATCCATCAGTACAATTACAAAAAAGATTGTTTGTTTTCACACTTAAAGCAGACATGAAATAGAGTGTCCTTAACTTAATCACCACCTTGATTTACCACATTTGCATATATTTGCATATTAATTGGACTACAGATTAAAATTGGTTTTGTAATTTTAATTAAGTGTCCACAAAGGTAAATGATTAGAACTGTTTAAAATACATTCTGACATAAATAGCAGTAAAAGCTTTTGTGATGATGTTTTTGTGGAATTACATTCAGAAAGTGGCCTTTTTATGATAGTAATTTTAATCTTAAATAGAATTATACAGTCAAACAGAACTGTGGATTCATAATCATTTTTTTCAAGATTCATTTAATATTTTGCTGATTTGCAGCACTTGATGAAAATGTACTGTAGGTTTAGCTGATTGCAAAATTAGGCTTCTAGAGCTGATAAACTGAGGGTTTAAACCCGCAATCTTGAGATGTTTGTCATATATGCTTGAAGTGTATATTTCTTTCTGAGTGTGTGTGTGTGTACATGTGTTAATGGAATCAACTCACATAACCCTTTTAATGATATACCCTTTAAAAAGAGAATCACCTTAAGGGATCATCATATTCCCAGCTTAAATTAGGGAACATATAAAATGTTTAAAGGTCTCTCTGGCCTATGATTTTGGTGCCCAGAAGAACCATCCTGGTGTTGACACAGGCCAAAGTGTGCTGACTTAATAACAGGTCATCCTCCTTGGTGCCTTCCCATTGTGGATGGCACTCGCAGCATGAACAACATAATCATTGGGAAAATGCATTTTTTTTCCCCTTCAAAACTTGGGATACTTAATGTGTGGCATGTGCTTTCTGTTGTACCAGATAGAAAATTGGTTTTACCAGAAGGTTACTGGATGCCTAGCACCCCCTTCTTCCAGCTGGCATTTTTCTGTTTGGATCATTTTAAATGTTGGATGCTAAAATACCCTCCCCACTCCCAGCTGCCACCTTCTTCCCTGGCGGTACCCTAGATTCAGTCCCTGATGCTTCCTTGCACCCAGCTGCTTCTCTGCCTGGCTCCTGGCTATTTAGAATGGGATAGGATAAATAATCCTTTCCCTACTAGTCACCTCCAAACAACTCTTAATTGGATTTATTTTCTAAGCTATGATGTTCCTAAGTTCACAGTGAGTGGCATATCCCTCAAATTTCTTCTTTTCCCTTTTAAATGTTATATGTGTACACACGTGTGTATATACACTATCTTATAAAGTTTGGGAAGAACAAACCAGTTAAACCATTTGATTCTCCTGAGTCAGAAGAGGGAAGTTTTTTTTTGTTGTTGTTGTTGTTTGTTTGTTTGTCTGTCTTTTAGCAACAAATTGCTATATATTAATTTTAAAGGGTCAGTTTTTAAAATCT
This sequence comes from Urocitellus parryii, assembly GCF_045843805.1. NCBI lineage: Eukaryota > Metazoa > Chordata > Mammalia > Rodentia > Sciuridae > Urocitellus > Urocitellus parryii. The sequence goes on along the minus strand of NC_135531.1, from coordinate 199,885,254 downwards.
TTCATTTTATCTATATATATTAGAAAGAGCCAAATTTGAGAATTGCCAGGTTGGTTTCAAATCTCAGTTAAATTTCCTAAGTGTACCATTGAGGCATGTTATATTTGTCTGAAATCTCACTCTGAGATTTAAAAGACATTCTTCATTAATATTTTTGTGAGATTTAAATAAATGACACTAAAATCACCTACCCAGCAGTAGAGTTGGTGAAAAGTAGCCAAATGTATTTTGAAGGTTGTTCAGACCAAATTTGCTGATGAGTTGATTTTGGAATATGAGAAAAAAATACAGGTGTCAAAGATACACTCAAATTTTTGACCTGAGCAACTTGAAGGGTAAGGAAGAGTATGGCAGAAACAGATTTGGGGGCAAGATCAAGGGACTAAGGATGAAGCTCAGTGATAGAGTGGCCCCCGCCTACGTAGCATGTGAGGCTCTGGGTTTGATCCCTAACAAACACCACCAAAACAAAGAAAGAAACAAAATAGAGTTGCATTTAGACATGTTGATTTTGAGATGCATTGTAGTCATAGAGAAGGAATTTTTCCCTAGAAATTATTTTGTGCAAGGAAATCCTAAGACTTGCGTGAATATATGGGGTACGTGTATGTGTCTTTGTGTACTCATGTTTGTTCACACTGTTTTCAAATTATACTTTCAGGAAAGTTTAGATGGACTCCGAGTTACAAAATTGTGGTTGAAGAATAGGGAACACTGTTTCAAAATGTTGAACTATTTTCTGAATTTAATATTTTGTTGTTGATGTTACATTCAAGGTTTGTAGAGGAGAGACTTAGATATATTTTATTATTCTCACTGTTTCTAGTTTTGTTCTCAGGTTCATTTCACTAGTTGAAGCAAAGTTTTTATGTGAACATTTTATTGGGCAATATGATATCCTAATATATGGTCCAGAAAGTACAGTAAAAAAGCAGAAAGGAAGTACCAAACACTTCCCCTAGCTTTATTGGTTCAGAGATCCTGAATAAAATGCTTTCAAACGTAGACAGAGACAGGGAAACAGGAAAAGAAAAGAATGAAAGGAAAAGAATATGAAAAAGAGAAGGAAGCTTGAAAGGTTTTTACAAAAAGCCACAGCATGTGGAAGATATTGTTTCAGTTTCACGATTACCATTATCCAATGCCCTTTGCAGAACTTGACCTCCCTTAACTAAACTTGAGAATTTATGCCTTAGAAGTTCGTATTCTTGGATCCCTGTTCTTGCCACCATCTTTTAAGCTGTTATTATCTCTGATTCCTTGGACCACTCAACCCTATCCACACTAACATGGCTCTCCTTTTTGTACCAGTGTATATTATATCCCATTCTTGAACATTCTCAGCACACACTCCCATTTTAAGGACTTGGAAATCTTTCAAAAAAGAAACCAGTGTTATTTTCTTTTATCCAATGTGTCCGTTGAAGTCCTGGCAAGTATGAATGGCCTCTCAAATTTGTAACTTGAGGAAATTTTAATAGCAGGACTTTTATAAAGATATGGTCAGAGTTTAAAAAGGCATTGGAGAAGGTGCAGTACTCTGGGTCTAGTACAGTATTACCACGTCTGAGAGGGTGAGTGGCAAGAGTGGTTACTGGTACCTACAGAGAGTCTATAACTGTACCCTGAAGCAGAAAGACCTACTGCAACCTGACAGAAAAGGGCAGTGGAATAAATACCCCAGAATCTTCTACCTGTGTCTCCAATTGGCAGAAACCAACCAGAACCAGAAGGCCAATGAGCCTTTTCATGCTATCCATTAGAGTCATCTTGCTAGGTCCCTGAGCAGAACCAACAAAAGTGGAGAATGAATTTGTGTGAGCAAAAGGAAGATAATCCAGTGTACCCATGTTTCACAATGCTTTTCCCAACCAAAACTCACTTTTACTTGGTTTATTTTGTATTGATTTGGTTTGACATCCCCAGGGAATTTAGTGTTCTGTGGAGAATAGGTTTGCAATATTTATCTAAGCAGTGGTCATAAAATGAGGGATACTGCAGTAATTTCAGCCATGTAATTTTGCTTTTTAAAAACTTAAACTTGAGTGTCTTTGGGTGGGACATAGGCTTCCCAACCTTGGCCTCAGCCTGCACCTTTCTGATATATTTATTTGTTAGGTCAGCACATTTATATCAACAGCCTGGTTTCAAAGGAATTCGAGTTGTTGGCTCCTGCTCTATATGCTACCAGCCTCCCTTCTTCTCAACCACATATTAAAATCTACTTGTTCTGGGCTCCATTTTTATAGGACCCCATTTTTCCTCTAGAGCATGCTATCAATTATATTGTTGTGAAAATTATTGTAGAAGGTGTAATGTGTTTTTTTTTTTAATTTTTTCCTTTGAGCGACCTATTCAAATGTTCAAAGGAAGTTTATGGAGATTTTCCCACAATTTTTCTCCCCAATTTCAAGTAATATGACTTTGTTTTTCCCCTCAAAAGGCACAAAATACACAATGTTCTATATATAAAAAAATTTTTTTTTGAACTTTACCACACAGTTACATCTTATCCCTTTTCATTTTTTATTTTGAGATAAGTTCTCACTATGTTGCTTAGGATGACCTAAGTTGCTAAGGCTGTTCTTGAACTTGTAATTCTCCTTCCCCAACCTCCACAGTCATAGGGACTATAGGCATGTGTCACTGTGCCTGTCTGTACATAAATCTTATCTTCATCGTTTTTACTTGGCCATTGCTTTGAGCATCTCCTGCTTCTGTACTGCAAAATGAAGACAATATGTTCCTCTTTCCAAAGTACAACACACTTTGGATTCTCCTTAAATGTGAGTTCCTGGAGATAGTTAGCCAGAGGAAAAGAGAAATGGCAGGCTGATCTCACAGGTGAAGTCCCATTACAGGGGCCTCCAGGGTAACTGTACATCATCTTATAATCCTCAAATGTCATTCCAGAGAGTAATTTTCTAACTAAGTTTAAGACACAATAATGATTTTTAAAGAAATGTGGTTTTTTTTTTCTGTCTAGATTAATAATGAATTGGCCTTCTGAAGTATAGACCACAGTACCTGTGCCTTTCAAAACCTGAGTACAGTAGAATAAGGGAAATTCAGTGCTTTTGCCATGTCTCCTTTGTCTTTTGTCAGACTCAGTTATGTCTACTGTTATTCCTTCATCTATGAAATGTCTGTTTTTATTTTCTCCCTTTCATTGTTTATTGTGGCTTTGAAGTTGTGTTTCCTCCTTCTCTGGTCACTGTCTTTGCATTACTTTCTATGCTTCAATGAAGAATCAGGTGCTGATTTTTTTCTTTATTATTTATACTTGGAGACTGAAAAAGGGACTCCTTTACTGAATTAGTAATGAAAAATTATTTTTATAATAAGGTCAACAAAGCATTATTACTGTAGGTCATTGGCCAGGACTCAGAAACGTTTTAATTATAGTATAGTTCTTACAACAATAATGACATTTGGCCTGTGTTAAATTTCCCATTAGCTTCTCTGCCTGATTTTCATTAGGCACACCCTGAATTCAGGGCTTAGATGTTAATTTTCATGGCACTTGAATGTTTTATTCAGATTATGAAGGCACATCAATTCCCTTCCCTAAAGAAAGTTTTGTTGTTAGGAATTGGTGAATTCTAGTTTGTAAAAGGATAGAAATAGTTTCAACCCCTCAAGATGGATCAGATGTCATATTTTGTTGCTTAGTCTCTAGAACAGTAGTTAGCAATCAAATTTCCTTAGATTTTGAAAAGTTTTTAAAGCAGAAATGAGTTACACTGATCTATTCTTTAGTATCCAAAAACAATTTTTCGTAGCATAGATTATACCCTTACTCATCTCAGGCAATAATATTCCATTGATAAAATTCTAAAGATTTTATCATCCATGTTTCTTCTTGATAAATCAAGTGGATTTTTAACTGATAGAGGCATTCAATATGTAATGTTTGAAAACCACAAAGATCATAAAGAAAAATAATAAGTATGTTTGGTGGTAGAAAGTTGCAAATAACAGAAACCCAATTTCTTTTTATTTAAAGAAGAAGGCTGTTTTTTAATTATTATTATTATTATTTTTTAGTTGTAGATGGATATAATATCTTTATTTTATTTGTTTTTATTTTTATGTGGTGCCCGGGATCAAACTCAGTGCCTCACGTGTGGTAGGCAAGCACTCTACCACTGAGCCACAACTCTGGCCCAGAAAAAAACATTAAAACTAGTTCAAAGTTTTTGTTTTTTTTTTTTTTAAGATGGGGCTGTAATTTTACATTCTCCAATATCCGGGCAATCTAGGGTTATCCTTGGGCCATGTGTGAGGATGGAGGGACTTAGGCTGTGTCATCAGAGCTGTCTTTCTGCTTGTCTCTCAGAATGACTTTTTTCATGTGGTGGATAAAATAACCTCTAGTTGTTCCATATCCTCATGGTGGTGGTGGGGGGGGATATCATCCCAACAGCCCTACCTGTCAAAAAAATATTCTGAAAAGGCTCAAAATGGGCTAAAACAATGTCCTTGAACCAATTAGTCCAACATGGAACTGTTTGGGTACTGGTTTGACCTCACATGACCTTTCTGATCCCTCTCCTATGCTCCTTCGAAGGGCAGGGTGCAGGAACTGGTTGTGTAGGGAGTCCTCAGTGCCTGAATCACATGGAATGAATTCCTTGTAGGAAGGAGAGATTCTGTTATCAAGAGTAGAACCATGAATAAGTCACTTAGCTTCCTTCTACCTCTAGATCTTCTGTGGAAATTGAGGATAGTAATTGTCTATCTCAACATAAAAAGACAAAAAGTTACCTAATTATTACATAGCAATGTAATTTTCAGGTGATGTTTACAATTTTTAGAGACAAATTAGAAAGCCTTGAGTAAAATACAGTTTTCCCCCTATTTTTGTCAATAAGGGTATCATTAGTAAGACATATCTGTTATGGTGAAATGACAATCACACTTAAGAACACCTAGTAACTGTTGACTTGAAGAACTCACCATGGAAGGCTTTGCTTTAAACTCATTCTATGTACTAAGTCCTGGTAAATGTAGTGTCTATCCTTGTAGAGCAAGGATTCTAGAGTCAATTGCCGACCTAGGGCGACCACTTCAGTCTCTTCTTTATTCATCCATTTCTTCCTCAATCCAACAGCAATCTCAATAGAACCTATTTCATTCAGTTAAAGTTGCAGGGAGGTTAATCATGACAGCACCTGGGATGCCCTTGCTCAGTAAATGTTAGGAGAGGAGGAGGACAGGTATAGGTCATCTGTCATCTTCTTCATCATCCAGTATTACCTGCTAATAAAGTCAACCAAATGATTCAACAGTAATTTAATTTGGTTTTTAATTATTTAGTTTTACAAAATAGAGCATTCTTTTATTTTTTAGACAATTCAATTAAAAAAGTAACTTAAGGAAATGTAACAATGGAGGGAACTTGTTACTTCCAAAAGTAGCTGTGCCCAGAAGAAAATCACAGTGACTGTGAAGTCAATCAGATTCTCAAACATTGATGAAAAATACACCACTTATAAAAGATTTATTTTAAAGGAAAAGTAGAATCCATGAACAAATAAACATTTTGTTTGCTTGAACTTTCCAGCAATAAAAATGAAGTTGAATGATTTCAAATTATTTGGGACTTGGTTTTCCAGATTACAAAAATAATTAAATTCTAAATATTCATACTTGATAAGGTCATTATCTAAGGAACTATAACTTCAAGATTATAAAAAAAAGAAATTCACTGAAATCATATTACTTTATTATATGATGGCATTTTTTCTAAAATTTTTTTTCAATAATGGTTTACTTAAAGGTATCACAAACCATTATTAAAATAAAAAGTCTTAATATTCATATTTTTAGAAAGAAATAGGCTTTATGTTTATAAACATTTTGAGAGCTGTGAAATTGTAATTGTTAATTTGTTTCTGTTTGCATGCTTGGACATTAACAGTTATTTTGGTGTCAAACCCACAGTATTTTTGAAAGCTTAATTTTTAATAATTTTCTTTTCTTAAAAGACAAGCCATACAATTTCTCTATGCAGAGATATTTGGTTGAAAATGATGTAAAAATTATAGCCTGGCAAAATAGCTCCTGCCTACAAGAGGAGATTACAAATTTTGACTTTAGGGAGAGCCATGATAATGAGATGATTGGGATCTAGTGGTGGTTTTATCCTTTTGATTAAGATGCTTGGATCACATTAGTCTTTTCTATATATAATATTTAGTTGTTGATGGACTTTTATTTTATTTATTTATTTATATGCAATGCTGAGAATTGAACCCAGTGCCTCACACATGCTAGACAAGTAATCTACCACTGAGACACAGCCCCATCCCGGATCACATTATTCTTATACCTACATAGTCTATATTGTTATGCTACTTATATCCATTATACTTAGGCTTTTTTAAAGAACCCAAATTTCATGAATCAATAAATTTGATGGGCTTCTTGGGCTGGGGATATGGCTCAAGTGGTAGCGCGCTCGCCTGGCGTGTGTGAGGCACTGGATTCTCTCCTCAGCACCACATAAAAATAAAAAAAGATATTGTGTCTACCTAAAGCTAAAAAATAAATATTTTTTTAAAAATAAATAAATTTGATGAGATTCCTTTTTAAACATTTCTTGGGAACTAATGAGAAAAGGTAGACAGTTTTAAAAGGCACAGAATGGTTACTCTGAATTATACTCTGGTCGTGGAGACTGAAAGGAAGTTTCCCAATATTGTTAACAGCTATAAATGAAATAAAATAGGGTAATGAGAATAGAGTGATGGGGGGGTTGGGGCTGTGGCTGGATTGTTGAGATGGTCTGTGAAGACATCTCTGAGCTCATGATGTTTTAGCTGCTAACTGAATGACAGAAACAGGTGATAGGAGAATGAGCATTCACAGAAGAAAAGGTAATAGATGATGCACTCTAAGAATGGAAATGAGTCCAAGTAAGAAGGGGAGAGACAAGGCTGTTGAAGTGGGCATGTCCTTTTCCTGGTGATGAGTTTCAATTCATTCTAAGTTTACTGGGAATCCATTAGAGAGTTGAACAGGAGTGAGGCATGATTTGATTAATTGGTAGGGTAAGTGGGAAACTTTGGCATTAGCATAAACCAGAGATCAAATCCAAATCCCTCTTTCCCTTTTTTCTTTTCCCCAACTATGCATTCTTTCTTATGAAACCTCATAGCTCACTCTTCCTTTATTTAACAAATATTTATGAAGCCAACACAGTGTGCCAGATGGTGTACTAAATGCTCTGATATAAAGATGAATGATGTTATCCTTTCCCTATCCTTAATGATTAGTCTGTGTTTGCTTGAATACAGTTGGATTCAAAGGAGTGCCTAAATCTTCCTGGGAAAGACAGGGATAGCTTGGGCTGAGGCTTAAAGGATGAGTAGAAGTTGACTCCATAGACAAGAGGCTAGTGAGAAGGTATTCTAGGCACAGAAGAGATTGTGCAAAACAAAGGCACAGGAAACCATGGCATGTTCAGGGAGAAACAGTGGTTTGCAAAGCTGTGGTACATAGTTGGAATTAATGGAGACGAGAGCTGTGTGTGCTATGCCAATGAATTAAACTTTATTCCTTAGGATGGAGGAGCCAACAAAGATAGTTGAGCAGGGTAGAAGCAATACCAGCTTTCCTTGTTAGCTGTTTAGGTGTGAGAGACTTGATGAAGTTGACTAGGAAAGAGCTATTAGAAAGTTTTTAATACTTAAAATGAGGTGCTGATTACCTGAACTGAAAGAGATGAAGGGACAAGGACAAAGAATCGAGGACCCTCTGGGGCTTCCTGGTTGCTCAGATTGAGATGACCAAAAGGTGGGAGAGAGAAAGTGGAACTTAAGGTGATGGATGTTGCCATTGAACAGGATTAAAAATGTTACAAGACATGAACAGCATGGTGGAAAACAGTTTGAACTCAAGAACTTGACTGTAAGAGTAACTCCAGATATGCCTAGTGGGAAATTTAATATGTGTCTCTAGAAGTCTGGAGAGTGTTAGAGCTAAAGAAAACAATTTTAAAATTGTTGTATTATAAATTAGAAGCTTTTAGAAACTGGTAGTCTTTAAGCCATGTAGATCTCTAAAATTTGTTTCACTTAATTTGCACCTTTTATTTTCTTCTTAAATATTGAACCAACAGCTGAAACTCCATGGAGTTTACAAAGTAATCTAGAGCTAGTGATATTGGACCTGCATTCCAAGACAGCAACAATGTGCTGGGCTGAAAAATAGCTGTACCATCATGGGGCTGGGGATGTGGCTCAAGCGGTAGTGTGCTCACCTGGCATGTGCAGGGCGCTGGGTTCGATCCTCAGCACCACATAAAAATAAAATAAAGATGTTGTGTCCACCGAAAACTAAAAAGTTAATATTAAAAATTTCTCTCTCTCTTTAAAAAAAATAGCTGTAATAATAATAGATAAGAAACTCCTTTGTCATAGTACCTGTTTTAGTCTGGTTGTTTTTTGTTTTTCTTTCTTTCTTTTTTTTTTTTTTTTACTATAATGTAATACCTAAAGCAGGCTAAGTTTATAAAGAAAAGACACTTATTTAGCTAGCAGTTTTAGAAGTTCAAAGTCCAGAATCCAGTGGTAGGGGCATTAATTCAGCTTCACAATGTCAGAAGTGTCCACAGGAGGTAGTGATCACATCTTGACACAGGAAGCCAGAGATAGAGAGGGAACCTCCTTTTCTAGGATCCCTCTCTTTCCAGAACTAACCAGCTGGGTCCCATGAGATCTATTTTAATTCCTTCGGAGAACAGCATAACTCATTAATCAAAGAACCTCCCCCTAGCCCCACTTCTGAGAAGTCTACTCCACCTGCCAACATTGCCAACACACTAAAAACTGACCTTCCAACTCAGGAAGGGACAGGGGGGACACATTTAAATATATCCAACATGGTAGTACCCACCCAATTCACTTCAGCCATTTATGTTACCTACTTTTCCCTTGCTGACATTTGAGTTTGGAACTCCAGACAGAATACATAGAGTGAAAGGAACAGGATCAAACTCTGTTCAACATCAGAGCTCAAGGAAAGGTTGGGCAGAAGAGGAAAAATCCAGGAAGGATAATGGGAGGCAGCACTTATTTCATAGTTCCTTATGTTTTTACTTAATATTTTTTTTCTCATAGACGTCACATTGTTCCCTTCACCTTGACCTTTGAAAGCCTACTCCCTTTGGACTAACCAAACTACTTTGTTTAGTTAGAAAAGTTCTTCCTAAACATTAAAAGTTCACTATTAATTAACACTATCATCCATGGATGGGGGTTCCATGTTGAAATTTTTTACCCCCATTTCATTGAAAATTTATGTTTTTCTTAGTACTGAACCCTGAAAAAAGAATCAGTGAGAAATATGTATGATAATTCTCCTTCTTATAATTAAAGCTTTAAAAACTCAACATAGAGTGTTCCTGGTTAGAAGAAATTCACTACATATTGGAAGTCAGAGCAGGAAGCTTTGGCTTGCTCAGATCAGGTAGGATTTATGGAGATGGGATCATTGGAGAAAAAAAGTAGTGAGGATCTTCAGATTTTCTGGATCACTTACTTAATGTTTGGACCCCACAGGAGACTGGAAGCTCCATGAGGTAAGAAATGTCTTGGCCCCTTGTCACTTGAAGACATTGTTCTCTCAATCACTCAACGAATAACATCAAGTTTAAAATAGGAAGAACAGCAGTTTTTTAGAAAGGAGAAAGAATTGATAGATGGATGGACAAATAGAGTTGTTGGAGATGATTTTTCTATGTATTAAAAATGAGTTTTATAACATTTATATTGACTTATTGTACCACGTGGTCAAATAATTTGTTTTAAGTAGCAAAACACACAAATACACAATATGTTTTATGTTTTTTTTCTGGTCATACAGGGAATTTTATGGTCAATGTCACTGTCATGTTGATATTTAAGACAATATACAGGCAGTGCATATACTTTAGGGTCATTTTTAGAAACTGATGTGGTTCCTTTGTTTGGGTATTACATGAAGGTGCAATTGTAGGTGGGTCTATAGATGGAGGTTAAGCCATCTTAACACAGAGGTTCACCTTGACAAAAATTTCTTGAGAGAGAAGAGATTGTTTTGCCTTGTTGAACTATTTGTTTGGGAAATCACTCGTGATGGTTTTAAGTATTGGGAAAAATTCTTGGATTCTTCAGACCCTTACTTCTGGCAGATTTTACTTAACAATTTTTTTTTTTAAGATTCTTAAATCAAAGCCTCCTGATCTCCTCCAGAAAAATTTTAATTTGCTGTAGTGCCCAAACAGACTTCAGTCTCCTTACCCTTATGTGATTCAGTCTGCTCAAAGAAGGGAATGGGGTAGGTGACCAGCCTAGTGCAAGAGGGTGAAGATTAAAATATGACTGTTTATTCAGCTTCTATTGATCACTTATATCCCATGCGTCACTGTGGGATACGAAAGTGAACAAAAAAAATCACAAATCTTTACTCCCAATGGAGTAAAGTGGTTGGAGGAAAGAAAGACAGATGATAAACAAGTGTAGCGTATGTCAGATGGTGAGAAGGCTATGGAAAACAATTAAGCGGGAAAGGGGCCAGTGACACTGAAGTTTGCTTGAAGGTTTAATTGGCCACTGTCATAAACTGCAGCCCTCAGGATGCTCCAGCTTGCTGACTATTTTGTTCAGACCACACAATTCTTTAAAAATAAACCAAACCAAACCTGTTAGTTTCCAACATTTAAAAGCCCTGACATTTTACATTAAAATCTGAATTTTTGGCCTCCACTGAAAAAATGGGAAGATATGGCAGCATTCCAGCATTGGCTAAAGTTTGCTACTGGCAGCTCCTTTTAAATTTTGCATCCAAAAGCCAGAGTACAGTACTACTCATTCAGATAATGCTTACTGGGTATCAGAAGTTGAAGTGTATTCGTTAATTTAATCTTCACGAGGACCTCTGAAACAGATGCAACATTGAGGGACAGAGAGGTAAGGACACTTGTAGAGGTAGTCCTTACTACACAGAGAGGTAGGAAGTGGTGGAGCCAGTATTTAACCCCAGAAGGTCTGGGTCCCAAGTCCAATTCTAACCATTACACATATGCCTCATTCATTTTCCCACTCACTGAATTGCATTTCTCTGTATCTGATGAGGCAGAGTTTCTAAGTCTCTTTTATGATTCAGACATAACTGCCTCAGGATCTAGAGTAGGGTTGGACTTATAGGTGGACTGTCTTAATAGACCCTACTCTGGAGTTCAAGGTTAGGGTGATGTGATGTCCCACCATGACATGCTCACTGGTCTGCACCCATTGACTCCTGCTCCCTGCAGCTGATTCTAGCTCCTGAGTTCTGGCCTTGTCCTCATGAGCTCTTCTGGAGGAGGCCTCTGTCCTTCCCCCTCACCTTTTCTGCACTGCTCTGAGTGATTGCCTTGACCTCTGTACATATCCTAAGATAAGAACAGAAGGGTCTCAAAAATACTGTGCACTTTGTTATGTAATGTATCCAGCATACAATGAAACATGAATGCTAAGGATCTTTTCCTGCCTCTTCTTTTAATTCCCTTATAAAAACTCCATTTAAATCATCAATTTTTGAGTATGAAACTGTAAGAAGGCTCCTCGTGAATGTGTGTGTGTGTGTGTGTGTGTGTGTGTGTGTGTTCCATTTCAGGGAGGTGAATACTTGTCACCACTTAAGTAGCAGTATTTGACTTCAAAGGCAAAAAGTCATCCATTACCTGTATATTAACAGTGATGAAACTTAGCAACAATAAATATTTAGAAGTGCGTGAGTCTTCCTTTACCTCATTTGCAGACTGATTGGAAGGTTTTTACAGCTCTGGGGACTGAATTTTGGCATCCGCTATGCTAGCTTAAGTTCATTTTTTTATCTTCTTGCTTTTCAAAAGTTGTTTCTTAGTTACAGAGCCTCAAACATAAGTTGGATGTAGTTTTAAGCTTGTTAGGGTCCAATTTTGAATTTTAATATATCTTATTGAACAAAAGCCCCCAGGGATAAATATGTATTATGAAACAATATTTTTTAAATGTATCTTAATTTTGACCTGTTGGATTGGGAGATACTACACTTGTCAGCATTATGAGCTAATGAAAGAATTTGGTTTCAAAGGTGATCAAGCAAGGAAGGCCAAAAAATGGCATTCCTAGCATGGGGAGGGGGGTGAAAGTGGCACACTGTGTCTGGGGGCATATCACACAGAGATTAGGAGTGCTGATCCCAAATCCCTTGAGCTCAGAGCAGTGCCTACAAGCAAGAGTCAGTGTTAGTTGAGGTTCAAAAGCTATATTAACCCCAAAGTCTGGGCCATGGGCCATGGGCCATGTCAGACCTCCCAAGTTCATTAGCCTTCAGGTAACAAAAAGCAAAACCTTCATAGGCAACTCCTTTTGACCCTAGATCCACATTATTTTATCATTTCTTGATAAAACTATGATTTACCTAAGAATATGTATGTTGCCAAGATTTTGTCCTTGGGGGCTCTGCCACTCATTAGCTGTGTGACTTTTGGCTCACCCACTTAACATCTCTGGGCTTCTGTTACCTCTTCTATAAATGTGAGATTGGGCTAAATAATCCCCAGGCACCTTCCAGGGCTCACATTCTGGGAGGAAATTCTGTGGGAAAGTAGAATTCCCTTTACAGTTTTCTTTTCACAAGCATATTTATTAGAGCAAGCAAAGAACATTCACTGTGCTGGCTCTTGATTAGGAGGCTTCTTTCTCTATTTCTTCCCAGACCTGAGGCTGGCTGGGGGATTTCCTTGTAAACATGGTGGGTTTTTTGTTGTTGTTGTTGTTTTTAATGGAGTGAGTGGGGTACAGCTCTGTCTGAAAATATCTGTCACCATCAAATTCCTTGGTGCAGAATGGGGTATTTCATCCTCCTGAACATGCTGAGGTGCAAAAAGTTTGGGGCTCTCAACCTGGCCTTGGCCGAGTGACCCCCAGAAGAAACAGCTCCATACTTGTCAGCTGGTGTAGGTAAGCTATGCTGGAAGGAGGAGGCTGTAAGTGGAGGCAGAAACACTGGCTATGAACTGCAGATCCTTCTTTCAGAGAGTGAGGACAGAAAGATCACGAAGCTTCCCAAGGATTGAGCATGTGAAGCACTGGGTACACTCATCAATGCCCCCCCCCCCAGGTGCAACACACTGTTAACAAGCCATCAGCAAAACATGCTTGTTCATAAGGCAGCCAGGGAGAAAGTTGTTGAATAATAAAATGTGTGTGGGAGGGTGCACATTGTTTAGTTTTGTGCTTTTTTTTTTTTAACCAAGCCTAAGAGTAGTCTTTACTGAGATTTTATGTTCTTATTCTCTGCCCCTCTGTAGATTCCCAACTAAATTTTTACTTCTACATAAGATTGTCAGTAGATGATCTGGCACAGTGACTTTCAAATTTTATTTTGACTGTAACACACAGCAAGAAATATGTTGAGCACCCGGTTCCAGTGCATACATACATACATATATGTCTGCAACAGAAGTTTTATGAAACAATACTATGAGCAATTCCCTTTAGTGTTTTCTTTTCCTCTCAATGTTATCTATTTCCTTTCTTTTTAAAATGCTGATCATGACTCAGTAAATTGATTTCATTACCCATTAATTGGTCCTGAAAACACTGACCTAGCACATACTTGATCAATTTATTTTTCCTTGGGAATACCAGAGTTTGGACATGAATATGCATGTGCAGTATCAGTGTGTGACCGTGATCACCTCTTCTGTGCCCGTAGCCCAGGTTTATTCCTTTAAGGTAATAAACAGGGCTTTACAAACACAGAATCAGAAACGTCTCTTGCTGGGCTGCTTATTAGCTGTGTGACTTTGAATAAGTTACTTAACCTTTCTGTGTCTCAGTTTCCTCATTTTAAAATCCAGGATAATAATGCTATTGTATATATTACAGTATTAAATAAATGTGTATTCAGGACTTAACACAAAGCAAGCAGATATTAAATATTCATTTATTGTAATTATTATTAATCACCTAGTTTCCAAGTCTTTCTGCTCTTCTCCTGTGGGTGTTCTTTGCCCCCATTCTTGGGTTTTTCTTCTTACCCCTGTAAATTGCGATGATCTGCTGGCCTTTGGGTTTTCCCACGTGACCAATCCTCATGCAGAACAAATCCAGACAGAATTCCCATAAACACATTGTATTTCATCACCTCATAGCCCTAGTTTTATCCTGTTATTATTTGCCAATTTTCACATAAATTCACACTCTTTAACATTGCTAACTCAGAGTGACCTTAGCAGGACAGTTGCTTCTTCCCCAAACCCTTCCCTGATATCCTACAGTGTGCGGGTGCTATTCAGTCTCTGGAGACAGAACAAGACAAACATTTGCTCCTTTGGAGTAGCAAAGACACAGGTGGCCATGAAGAGGAAACAGGCCTACACAATTGTTACTAAAATTGCTCAGAAGAAGAAGAAGGCAGTGTAAGAGGGAAAAGTTTGAACCTACTTCACCTGCTGTCATCTTCTGCTTTGGCTCACTTGATCTAGCCCGAGCCTTGCAGCCATTCCCTCCCACCTGCACTGCCCCTCCCTGGAGGGTCTTGCCCGTTCTTCATAGTTCTGTACAGATCCTTGCTGCTCTCCAAAATTTGTGCTCATTTCAGCTCACAGTCACTTGTATCTTCCCGTGCAGTATTTTCTGCTTCAACTCCTATTTATTCTTTGTATTAGTAACCCCTTTCTATGTGTATTTTTTATTTATTCCTTTTAGATGTACATGACAGTAGAGTGTTTTTTGACATCTTACACATACATGGAGTATAATTTCCTATTCTTGTGGTTGTACATGATTTGGAGCTACACTGGTTGTGTATTCATATATGAACTTAGGAAAGTTATATCCAATTCACTCTCTCTTTCCCGTTCCCACCTCACTGGATTATGAGGACAAACTTCATAACCCTGAATGAGCTGTTCACTGTAACTCCTGTGGTTCTGTCAAGATGCTTTGGACATGGTAGCCATTGTACATGTAGATGTCTAGAAAATACAATAAACTGTATATATTCTGTAAACATGTAAAACTATAAGCAAAGTAGATGCATATAATTTAACTATTAGATAAATAATATAATAGCAAAAGTTATAACATCTGATGTTGGTAAGGCTATAAGGAAGTAGGTATTTTCATACCCAGTTAGGATATTATTTTAAAATCATATCACTGTATTTGTTTTCCTGAACAGTTGTTAGGATATTGATACAACTATTATGCAACTGGCAGTTTCTATAAAACTTTATAATGTGCATCCTCTATGATTTAGTAACTCAGTTTACAGTTTTATTTTCAAAAGATGCTAGCATAACACAAATATGGATGAACAAAAATAATTGTCATAATATGTAAAACTTTCGAAGTAAGATGTTTTAAACAATTTCAGTATATATTAATGTAGATTATTTTATATATATCAAGTAAAATATGCAGTTGTTAAAAAAGTTGAGTTCATATTTACTGTTCAGAAAGAAGATCATTATAAGTTGTTAAATGAAACCCAAAAACAAAACTGGAAAACAATATATTTACTTTGAAACAATGAAAGAAAATAAACTGTGTGGGTATATGTGAATGCACCATTCTATTCTATTCTGTCCCAAATTTGTTTTAACAAGAAACAAATAAAAACAACCACAGTAAATATGGGGTGTGTGCACGTGTGTATATGGATGTGTACGTGCACTCTTACTGAAAGGGAAATGAACCAATTTCACCAATATAGCAAAGATTTAAGTCTATTTTGGGAAAAATTTCTCTAATAGTTATGTAAATTGTTATGCATTAGTTATTGTCATTTAAAGCAAGCTTGTAGGACAAGTGGATTTTTAAAAAATCAATTGCCCTTTTAAAAATTTTTTTAAATTTTTATTGTTGGTTGTTCAAAACATTACATAGTTCTTGACATATCATATTTCACACTTTGATTCAAGTGGGTTATGAACTCCCATTTTTATCCCATATACAGATTGCAGAATCACATCGGTTACACATCCACTGATTTACATATTGCCATACTAGTGTCTGTTGTATTCTTCTGCCTTTCCTATCCTCTACTATCCCCCCTTCCCTCCCCTCCCCTCCCCTCTTCTCTCTCTACCCCATCTACTGTAATTCATTTCTCCCCCTTGTTTCCCCCCCCCCTTTCCCCTCACTTCTTCTTGTATGTAATTTTGTATAACCCTGAGGGTCTCCTTCCATTTCCATGCAATTTCCCTTCTCTCTCCCTTTCCCTCCCACCTCTCATCCCTGTTTAATGTTAATCTTCTTCTCATGCTCTTCTTCCCTACTCTGTTCTTAGTTACTCTCCTTATATCAAAGAAGACATTTGGCATTTGTTTTTTAGGGATTGGCTAGCTTCACTTAGCATAATCTGCTCTAATGCCATCCATTTCCCTGCAAATTCTATGATTTTGTCATTTTTTTAATGCAGAGTAATACTCTATTGTGTATAAATGCCACATTTTTTTTTTATCCATTCGTCTATTGAAGGGCATATAGGTTGGTTCCACAGTCTTGCTATTGTGAATTGTGCTGCTATGAACATCGATGTAGCAGTGTCCCTATAGCATGCTCTTTTTAGGTCTTTAGGGAATAGACCGAGAAGGGGAATAGCTGGGTCAAATGGTGGTTCCATTCCCAGCTTTCCAAGTAATCTCCATACTGCTTTCCAAATTGGCTGCACCAATTTGCAGTCCCACCAGCAATGTACAAGTGTACCCTTTTCCCTACATCCTCGCCAGCACTTGTTGTTTGACTTCATAATGGCTGCCAATCTTACTGGAGTGAGATGGTATCTTAGGGTGGTTTTGATTTGCATTTCTCTGACTGCTAGAGATAGTGAGCATGTTTTCATGTACTTGTTGATTGATTGTATGTCCTCCTCTGAGAAGTGTCTGTTCAGGTCCTTGGCCCATTTGTTGATTGGGTTATTTGTTTTCTTATTGTTTAATTTTTTGAGTCCTTTGTGTACTCTGGATATTAGGGCTCTATCTGAAGTGTGAGGAGTAAAGATTTGTTCCCAGGATATAGGCTCCCTATTTACCTCTCTTATTGTTTCTTTTGCTGAGAAAAAAACTTTTTAGTTTGAGTAAGTCCCATTTGTTGATTCTAGTTATTAACTCTTGTGCTATGGGCGTCCTATTAAGGAATTTGGAGCCCGAGCAATGCCAATCAAAATCCCAATGGCATTTCTTGTAGAAATAGATAAAGCAATCATGAAATTCATATGGAAAAATAAAAGACCCAGAATAGCAAAAACAACTGTAAGCAGGAAGTGTGAATCAGGCGATATATCAATACCAGATTTCAATCTATACTACAGAGCAATAGTAACAAAAACAGCATGGTACTGGTACCAAAACAGGCGGGTGGACCAATGGTACAGAATAGAGGACACAGAAACCAATCCACAAAATTACAACTATCTTATATTTGATAAAGGGGCTAAAAGCATGCAATGGAGGAAGGATAGCATCTTCAACAAATGGTACTGGGAAAACTGGAAATCCATATGCAACAAAATAAAACTGAATCCCTTTCTCTAGCCATGCACAAAAGTTAACTCAAAATGGATCAAGGAGCTTGATATCAAATCAGAGACATGGCATCTGATAGAAGAAAAAGTTGGCTACAATCAATTGCCCTTTTTGTCTGAAATTCCAAATTGGTGTGTGCTTTATAAATCTAGCTCTATTGACATCATTATTGGTGCTAACATTTATTTAGCCCATTGAATCATGAAAGAACCCCTCTTCAATCACTTTAACACTGCTGCACCATTCCCACCACGTGGATGGCCAGCCAGTGCTTGATTCCTCCAGTCGATGGGGGACTCATTACCTATGTAGGCAGCGGATTTATTTTTAGACAGCTCTGATTATTAGAAATCATTTTTCCTTGGAGTCAAAAATTTCTCTCCTTACAGCTTCCTTCACTGTTACTCCAAGTGTCCTTTGGGGATATATGGGGCATTTTTCTCTTGACAACCCAACTAAAACCTGAAGATAGTTTTCACTCTGTAACAATTTACCTCACTCTCTACATAGAGTTAACGAAAGCTGTATTAGTTCTGTTTGGCATCAGAGAAAGAAAAATAGGGCATTGAATGAAATAGCAAGCCTTTTGAATTAATCTGTATTTATTTTGATGAGCCCTTCATTTCAAATCTAGATATTTGGTTTCAGAGAAATGAGACACATAAGTATATGGCTCTACATAACTGTTCTAGATTGTGGACTTCCAGAGGACAGAAGTTTGTTTTATAAATCTTCATTTCTTCCTTTTCTCCCATCCCACACCACCAATGATAAACTTACTGGGTGCCATTGATGTTTTTATTAAATATGGCATAATTAATTATTCCCACCTGTGCATATTAAATTTCTCCTGATCCATTAACTATAGTATTTGGCTCAGACATTCCCAAAGTAAGAAAGAACTGTTGTCTGATAATTTACCACGAAACAGTATTGTGCTGCTAATGTTATATGTGAATCTTTCTGAATTAGAACTGTACAATAGTTCTTTAGCCTATCAAAAAAGAGCTGTTTTGGTCAATAAATACTCTTCTACATAAAAAAATAGCTTTATATAGACTATATTAGTACTCAGAAGCAACATTTAAAGTCTCGGAAAGTTTCTTTTGAATATTTATGTAAAGTCTTTTAATGATACTATAACAAGTTTGGATTTCACTTACTGAAGGTTAATGACCTATTAGTAAGATAATGTCATTATTTTATTTATATGTATATGTATATATTTTTACCAATTATCTGCATATCTGTTTGAAGCCATTGGATTTTATTGATAATAATGAAAATTAAAGTGAATATATTCGTTTAAAGAGGAATTTCTCCAAGTCCTCTATCAGTAACTTCAGTGTTTGTTCTGCTTTGAAGCTGCTTGCCACAATATTGACAGGCATCTGATTGTGTGGCTTAGTTCTAATTATAGATATAGGCCACTTCACATGGAGCTGGATATTACTAAGAGACTAAACAAAACGTGTAATGCTGGTAACAAGAAAAACAGCAGTATGTTTTTATTGTAAATTGACTGTTGTCATAAACAGTGATTATCAACACAATATTGGTATCATGATACTGTCTTGGGCCTCATCATTCAACCTACTTCTCTTTGTATTGTATGGTGATTTTGTAGGGGAGAAATACTCAACAACTGTCAATCTAATCTTTATATTCAGCCTACATTACCAAGCAAAACATATTTACAGATAAATCTACACTGTTTTTACAAGTTTATTAAAAACATGTGTTGCCCAGTGCCAGGAATAGCTACAGCAAATGCTAACACCAGTAGACAAACTGTCTCTCCACTTTCTTTTGAAAATTTAGCTACCCATCCCTTTAAGAGTTATAAAGTAGATATTCCTATGTGAAAATATTTAACACAGAAAAGACCTGCATTTGTGTGTTATGTGTGTGTGTGTGTGTGTATGTGTGTGTGTGTATGTAAAAGAGAAGGGGAGTGCAGACAAAGAAAGATACAGAACCTTGGACCTTGGCACTCCTTTGTATTCGTGGCCTGGGATCTCAGTCCAATACCCAGTGGAATAAAGTTAGATCATGGTAGAGCTTTTGACTAATTTATTTAATATATAGTAATGTATCATTATACATGATATATATTTTAAAACTGAGTTTTTTCTTTATGGAAATGTAATATTTTTGTGTAATTGCAATTTTAAGAATTTATTTGTGCAATTATGGGTTTACCGACCTTTCACATAGCCCCCACCCTCAAATAGCCTGTAGACACTAGAGATCTTCCTCCCTTGTTTATCATTGCTCCTAACATGTAGCTATTTCTTCAATGAATGAATATTTGAAAGAAAAGACAGAGGAAGTCCCATTTTCTACAATTGGAATGGAATTGTCATGAACTATTCCATCCTACATTATTTTTTTTTCCTTCTCTGAATTCCTATTGTCCAAGTCTATTAATCCTGAGTTCATCACTTGGCTTTATGATATGTTACTCCCTAGATGTCAGAGGGATGTACATCTAGCTCTGCATTCATTTGGTCACTCTCCAGGGCCCTGTGCTATTTCTTTTCAGCAGCTAATCTGGTGAGGAGTCCACTGGGCTCTTAGTACATACTTCTTGTCTTCACTGTATTAAAATAAATTCCAAACTAGTGCGAGAAATAGCATTCTTGCATCTGATCTGAAACACCAGCCTTTATCATTCTTCAAAATCTCAGTGAATTTCTCTACAGTTAATCAAGGGACAGTGTTTTGGCAATGCCCTCAATTGTAACTCTACAGGTTACAATTGTTTTGCATTGTTGAGTGATTGATAATGGATTGTTTTACTTCTCTTGATGACCTGTCAGGTTAACATCAACAATGAAATATGTTTTCTGAATGAAAAGTACATGTCATTTTCCTTATAATTGTTCCTACACTAATCATAATATAATGATAATGATAATAAAGCCTTAAACGGTGCTACCATCAAATGCTATAAATAGCAGCAAATTCCCCCTTGCATATGTTACTGTCATAGTTAATTTACAAAGCATGTTAAACTGGTCTGACTGGTCGTTTTCCCAGAAAGAAAGATAAGTGGATAAATAGGTGCATGGATAGACATGTAGATAGATAATAGATGAAGAGAAAGATGTTCACTCAGGCAGATACATAGATTCAAATGTTCAGTGCATATGCAAAAAGACAGAGCCTTGTCACTGAAACTCTCCAAGATACCTAAGGACTACAATTTTCAGTTGAGTAATTTTTTATCTTATTGTTTTCATACTATACTTTTAGTTGAAAGACTAAATATTTCATTTTATTTAAGGAAGGGTGGTTGGGGATAGATATGGGGCGAGCTTCACAAATGGAGAGCACAAACCTTATTCTTGGGGCTGAGGTATCCCTCAGTATTAGAGTGCTTGGCTAGCATACTTGAGAGCTGAGGTTGATGCTAGCCATACACACACCAAAAAAAAAAAAAAAAAAAAAAAAAAAAATTCCTCTGTAGGGTGACAGAATGTCACTTTTAGTATTCAGTTTGCTAATATAATAAGCAATAACATAAGGAGGGTGATTCTAAATGATATAGTACTGAACACAGTTTTCTGAATAAATTAAGCTTTCTTCATAATTACCTTTAAGTTTCATAATGAAATATATGTCAAATATATTACCCCAAAATCAAATTAGAATTCTAAACGTAGTCATAGATTACTGGTAGAAGTGTAAAGAGATAAGGAAGATACCAGATGTCTGAACAGGGAACAGAACCTAACTGACACCTTAGAAATCTTCATGTAAATCCTATTCCAAATTAGGGAAATTTGTAGGATTCTAAAATCCTTGCATGATAACTTCATTGTGAGTTTCCCAAAGTTAGACTCACCATTGCTGTAATATTGTGGGTGCTCATAATTGAGCATAAAGGAGGACTAAGCTCACAGATTGCATTAGTTCTGCCCATGCCTTCACTCTGAGTATGTGCCTCTCCTACCTGCTTTCAGGTGGAGATTTCAGACAGCACCTCTTGTCTCAAGTCACTTATAGCAGTTCTGGTTTCTGAATGCTTTCTCCAAGCATTTATGATATATAATCCTCAAAGTTGACTCTGCGATCAAATCTGCTCAGAGTCACATCTGCACAGATACTAAATAGTCAATTATATGTACATTTCAGGATGCTTTCAAAAACAATATTAAATTCCTTAAAGGAAAATGAATATGGAAGAGTGCTCCCTTCCTCCCTCTCTCCCCCTTTCCTATAATTTTACTAGAGGATTCTTAATATTATTTTGCAAGACTAGTTAACACAAGTTAACTGGGCAACCCTCTTTAAAAAAAAAAAAAAACTTTTATTTAGCCTTTCTGCTTTCTTTTCTATATTATGTGATCTTGCCAGGTTTTAAAAAACAATCAAGCTCACTTTCCTAAAACTTGAAGAATTATTGAAGTTCTTTTTAAAATTGTCCTGTATCATATTGTATGGTCAGCATACATATTTATAAAGAAATGATTTTTATTAGTTTAATTGTATTCAGAAGTGGGAATATATTTTGAAGTAATAATGGGTCATTTCTACCCTTCAACTAAAAACAATAATGAAAAACAAATCAGTCCTTTACTAACCTTTAACATTTCTTAATTAGCTAATATTTCACCAATCTGAACATGAAACTGTCATAAAACTGTCAGTAAAATTAACATGGACTTTTGGTCTGATAATGTTAGCAACCTTTTTCAATGTCTAATATCAAACCTATTGAATGTTATGATTTTATAGTGTTAGTAGATTGCCTGTTTAAGGCCATGTGGAAAGCCTGGTAATGGAGATTGGTTACGATTCTCCATTTGTAGCTCCCAAGACTATTCCTTCATGTCTGTTCTCAGGAGATTTCCTCCTTTAGCCATCCATATGAACTTATTAAATTTAATAACTTATATCAGCATCAGATTTCATGATTTTAAAGTCATAAAATCAACAGTGACCATGTATTGTAACCACTTAGAAAATGTGTGTCAGATTTGACTCTCCAATTCTTGCTGGAGCTAACATAATAAAAATCCTCATTACCTTAGTTTTGGAGTAGTATAATGGTCTCTGGTTTTGGTCTGCTTCTAGCCTTCACTCTACTGTTTCTCTACAACTCTTCCTGTTCACCATGGCCAAATTAACCTTCTGAAAATCGTCCAATATAACCCCACCAGGTTAAAGTCATTTGCTACAGCTAATCTGATTCCTCCGCCAGCCATCTGAAGCAGTAGTCTCTCTCTGCCTGCCTCACCTCTCACTTTCCCCTCTGTTAGGGTTTGGATGTAAGTTGTCCCCCAAAAGCTCACATGTGAGACAATGCAAGAAGGTTAGGAGGAGAAATCGTTGGGTTATAGCCTTAATCTAATTGTAAATTAATCCCTGGTGGGATTAATTGGTAACTGGAAGCAAGTAGGGTGTGACTGGAGGAAGTAGTTCATTGGGGGTATGGCTATGAGGTTTATATTTTGTATCTGGAGAGTGGAGTCTCTGTCTCTCTCTGTTTCCTCATCATCATGTGAGCTACTTCCCTCTGCAACACTCTTCCTGCATGATCAGCCTCACCTTGAGCCGGTGGGATGGAGTCTGCTGTCCATGGATTGAGACCTCTGAAACCATGAGCCCCCAAATAAACTTTTCCTCCTCTACAGTTGTTCTGGTCAGGTACTTTTAGTGACAGCAGTGAAAAAGCTGACTAAAACACCCTCTGAACTCCAGTGAATACAGTCATGGCTCTTCAAGTATATTGTATACATTTCTTTCTACTACCTCTGTACCTTGAGTCTTTCATTATGCCTTCTAGGTAGATGCTGTGGTGCTCTTGTGGAAAGAGCATGAACTTTAGATAGACTCTATGGATTCAAATCTTGGGTTCACCACTTAACAGATGCCTGATCTTCAACAAGTTCTTAAATCTCCCTGAGCCTTGGTTTCCTTATCAGTAAAATAAAAGCACAGACATTTGCTGAGAAGATTTAACAAAGGTAATCTGATTTCACACCAAACACACATACATATACACTCTTCTGTTAGTAGACAGTCCGAGTTTTGTTTTTCTTAAAATGATCTCAGTTCTTACCTCAGATCAGACTATAAATACAAATTCACATACATCCTTCTACCTGAGACTCCATTTTTTTCTAGTCCTTAACTTGAACTTCTTCAGAACTTCTCTAGAATTTCTAGATTATGCCATTCTTTAGCCTTAAGTATGGGTTATTTTTTGTTGTTATTGTTTCTTTCATATATTTAGACACTACCACCTCTTGTCTTCCATATAATGGAGTCATGAAACATAAAGGCTATCTTATAGGCATATAACTTTTTGTATCTCCGGAGATTAATGACAGTGCACTACAAGTGTTAGAAAGTTAATATAACATTTGGACTTGCTAATATAATGACGGTAATGATATCATTGGGAAATCTCTAGTCACCCACCACATATATCCACAAAACTAACTTTATTTTGCCTAAGAAATTTGGACTTTCATGAGACTATGGCTGTACACCAAGACATCTGTACCAGTTGATTTGCCATTGTACATTTTACCTATTTGGTGCCCAGGCTTTCTGTTTATTCAGTATTTTAATATCTGTTCTGCATATGGTACATTTTCTAATGCAAAATCATTATGAATTGTCTTATATAGTTAGATTTAGATCCCTTTGGAAAGAATTCATAACTGAAACTTTCTTTTATTATCTGGCTTGGAAAAACAAATGCATGATTTCTGATGAATTGTGTGCTATTTTCTGAGAATTTCTCCACTGACACATCTTTTGAACAGAAAGGATTTGTTCCCCAAGTTCTTACTCATGAGCTTTCAATAGACTTCAGATGTGGGGAAGCATTGCCTTCCTCAAATACGATTTGCAACTGCATTTGATTCACTCTCCTCCCTTTCATGAAATTGAGACAGACGACTGAGCCAACTCAAAACAAGTATATGTGAATTGCATTTTATTCCAATAATATTAGATTGTCCTACATATGTATGCTTGCATGCTGTAGGGTAAAATCACATACCTTATATATTTCTTTCTTTTTAAGCACTGTGAAAATTAAAATACAGTGGAGAGTAATACTGGTTCTGCACAACACAAATGTGGTCCGTTTCAAAGTGAAGTAGCTATCTGGAAGAGATTTTCAACTTTGGAATACGTTGGTGCTAATGATTAAACCTGCCCACCTTATCTTTGATGTTCTCTCTGGGCTCATGTGAAGTAATGGGATTAAAAATAAGGTGTACACCTTTCTTTTGATCCAAGTAGCCAAAAAAAAAAAAAAAAAGATGAAAACCTGTCTTCTGCTATAATTTAACAAATACCACTGCTCTAACAAAACTAATATGACACTGTGGCTTGGTTCACAGATTTGACATGTAGGGTACACTAAAAGGTTTTCATAGACATTGTCCTTTTTTTCTTTTTCCTGTTGCAGCCAAATTCCAGATATTGCTAGATAAATGTGACTTTATATCCTTTACAAAAATCACAGCTGATCCCATTAATTTTAAGAAACTTCTCTCAAATGGCTAATTTCTCTGTTAAGTGATAGTAAGATAGATGGTTCGGGATTGGTGGTCAGTTAGTTAAAAGTGACAGTAAAAAGATGCTGGCATAAAAGTGTTAGCTTGCAAACCGAATTATGCTGCTTTTAAAAGGGACTTGTTCATTTTCTAGGCAAAATTTCTCCATTTTCTATTTGGTTGAAACCCTTCCCCCACCGACCCACACACATATATTTACACAAATGCATTTTCATATAGTTTAAAAATTATAATCAATACAATAACTAACCCCACCAACTGGAGTCATTTAGAAAATGATTGCAATATTAGTTATCACTCGTTGAAAAGAAAAAAAAAGGTGTTGTGTGGCCCAGGGAATGGGGGGGGGGCACAGGGAGGTGCAGAAAAACTGAAGCTAGGGTGACATGAAAGGGCTTAGCTTGGGTGACATGAAAAGGGCTTAGCTTGGTTGGCTCTACCTGAAAGCTGATAACACCAAATAGCCTCTGTAAGACTCTGTGAAGCACCTTGAGGCTTAGAATACATCTCTTAGTATGGAAGGCTTTTTCTGTAAACTTGAAGGACAAGAAAACAGACCAAAAGGAGATGGTGAATTGAAGTCAGCCTTTGAGTACCTGGTAGTCCTGAATCCATGAGAACAGACCCAAACTTCACTCCCCATAGTCTTAAGAGGAGTGTCTCATGTTCCTCCTCCGTTGATCTCTGCCTTTGTCACTGTGGTTTATATGTATCTGTTTTGTTCTATTTTTTTCCTAACAGATATGCCACCATTTTTCTTTCCATCCCAGTTCAAGCCCTCTCTTAACTGGCAGTGGAATAACACTTAAGTTCCTTGGCTCATCTGCCCTCCCTTCCACAAGCTCTTGCTTTCTCTTACTTCTTTCTTAACAGTTACTACCTTTAGTTTCAGTGGCTGAACACAGCCTGGGCCTTCCTTTGTTTTCTCTCTCCTCCCAGGGGACTACAGTATAAGTCAAAACTATTTAAGTTTCCCTAAGTACATACATACACCTGAAAGTCATATTTGTTTGTTTTTGTGGTGCTGGGGACTGACTCCATTGCTACTCTACCATAGAGATAAGTCCCCAAAACTTTTACTTTTTTATTTTTATTATTATTATTTTGAAACATGGTCTTTCCATGCCCAGGGGAGGCTTGAACTTTTGATCCTCCAACCTGAGCCTCCAAGTAGCAGGGGTGGCAGGCATGCACCTCAGCTGGGAACTCCCACAGAGAAATGTGTGTGGCATTCTTTCCATCCTCACAAGGGCTGAACTCCATGGCAGGGTATGCAGGTCTTTATGATTGGTAACTGGTTATCTATAGTCTCTCCTCAAGTTCCTCACTCACCCCTCCCCTTACACATATAGACAGTAAAATCCTGCCCTGTTTAACAAAACAGGCCTCTCTCTCACCTCCCCATGTTCTTATATGTGCAGGG
Organism: Urocitellus parryii; assembly: GCF_045843805.1. NCBI lineage: Eukaryota > Metazoa > Chordata > Mammalia > Rodentia > Sciuridae > Urocitellus > Urocitellus parryii. The sequence goes on along the minus strand of NC_135531.1, from coordinate 199,858,739 downwards.
AGGGTGCCCACCTCCCGTAGGGCTCTCACCTATCTTTCAGAGCTGCTTGAGGAAGCCTCCCTGGACTGACTCTGAGCCCTCTCCTACCTGCTCCCAGTGTGCTCTGCACCAGCTCTATCCTAGCCCACATTGCACAACACAAGAGTCATCCTTCTTTTCCTTTCGCTGGTCTGTAAGCTCCCTGATATAGAAGGCTGCATGTTGTTATTTTAGTGTATCCACAGAACAATGCCTGGCACAAAAACTCTTAATGAGCTTTGCTATTACTAAGAACAGATGTGGCACCTATGTTTGTTTTGTATTATGATTAATTGTAAGTATGTCTTATTAGGACATACATTTCCTAAAAATAATAAGATGTGTTGTATATAGTTTCATCCTGAGAGGGCTTTTCTCTGGAATTATTCACTCCGTAAGTGGTACCCTTCAAACTAATTGCTCTCATAAAACTACACTTATTTCAGTAAGGATGTCATTTCTTAAAATATTTTGGGAGTTACCTTCACTTATAGTTTAGGAACCCACCCAACAAAATCAGCATTATTACTCACCGTGACCAAAACTGTCGTTCTTCATCTTGTTCATCCCAGTTTGCCCCTTTTGAATCTAATCTCTGGTTATGTGTTAAATGCCTCAATCCCCAAATTGAGAAATTTTGAGTACATTTATTAATATAGGATTGTGAAATTCTCAATGACAGTGGCTGGCACAGTAAATCTTCCTTGAAGACATAACTGAGTGAATGAATAAATAAAAGAAAGAAAGAAATATAGAAAATATGGGGCAAACTCTGAAGACAAATCCAAATCTATCCTCAAATATTTTCGGTGAGATCAGTTTAGTTGGAATACATTTTGGGAGAGTTATTTTAGTGTATTTACTTAAGCAAATGAAAATTAGTGGTGATAAATCCTCCCTGGGGTCTGATAGTCATGCCCTGCATTTCTGTGTTGGTAAGGGCGCCTTGTCACTTGACAGGTGAGTCAGTGTGTGGGTCTGAGTTCTTCCCCTCATCTGATAGCTGAGTTCTCTCTTTGAAGTCTCCCTTTTTAGTCCCCCAGCCTTCGGATTCCAGACTTTTCACCTACTTAAGCTTCTTTCATCATAAACTCTTATTTTGCTCCATCCCATCTTCCTCTGTTTCTTTTCTTTCGTTCCAGTTATTTGGATTTTCTGACACCTTCCTGCAAGATCCTCTTATCTTTATGGCCATGAACTTTTAGGGTCTTAGTGACATAGATAGCTCACCAGCATAGATCCTGTTAGTGTACACTGTAGACAAGAACAGAGTAGCCTTAAAACACAGAGTCCTAGACATCCATATAGGGCAAACAGAAAAAAATCATTTAAAACTTTTCTTTCTCTCTTTTAGAAGATGGCATAGATCTGGTGAAATAAATTAACAGTGTCAAGCACAAGTTAGCTCAAGCAGAAGCAAGTGATAATGAAGTCAAACAATCTTGAGGAGGGTTCATTTTCTTTAAAATGATAGCCGTGAGGGTTTTTTTTTTTTTTTATTCCAAGAGGGGCACAGATATGATTGTCAGTTCCCATCTTCATGTGCATGCAGGCTTGCCCAAGCAAGCTGACAAAATTTAAACTGAAACATGGATTGAACTTTTAATTTTTAAGTTTTCAAAAAGTCAAGTTGCTTTGCCTTCTTTTTGTGGAATATTGAAAGAAAAATAAGTATGTGGAAGCAAAAGGGACACATTACTTGTATAACCCTTTGCTATTAGAAATCGAGAATTCATATCCCATTTTTATTACTCTAGGTGGCACGTATTTTTTGAAAGCAGACTGTATTCTAGGCAAGTCAGCCATAGCTTTTTCACAAGTGGCCTCAGTGACATTTAATGGAGTGGTTTCCAATGTACAAATTTCTAAGCTTTCAGCCCACGGGGTCACCTTTAAAAAGAAACTTGTCTATAGAAGGAAATTTAAGAAAGACAAGGCCAAGGCTGATCAGTTTGTTGAAGATGGATAATTCAGTTTTTGCTGCTGCCCTGGTGCCTTTCTGGACTCTTGTAACCTCCACTTGAAAACAGGAGTGACTCAAAGAGAAGTCAGGAAAAGATTGTGACATTGCAAGATGATACCAAACAGATTTGGCAGAATTATGGCAGGGACCATGAGTAAGCAGCACATTCAACTTGCAGACGTTTCTCAGAAAGCACATTTTATCTTCTGTTTCTGAATGAAGTAAAGGATTTGCTAAAGATTATAGTTCACCAATTGAGCCCTTGGGATTTGGAGGAAACCTCAGACTTGTCCTTTCCAGGGCTTGTCGGTGGTCGTGAAAAACTCTGTGGCCTAGATGAAGTTCCAGTCTCAATCTTTGCAAGCAGAGCTCACCTCGTCTTATCCATTCAGTTGAGTTTTCTAAAGTAATGTTCCCTGAATTGCCTTCCATGCCTGTAGTCCCCTGGGCCCATGAAAAGCCACCTGTAAAATAGGGAGGGGAGGACAGCACAGCACTCTTTACCTCCCTATGGTTATTCATAAGACAAATTTGCATATTCAGCGGTCTGAACACTCAAGCAAAAAATCTAAAACAATATTTCTGAGACTTATTTGATACAGATTATTTTTCATTGAACACTTATTAAAATCCTGTAGTATATTCCAGAACACTTTTCAGGGAAAGGTGCTTACTAGATCTCTTGGCTCTACATCTTAAAACTGAAGGGGTAAGACTGCATGTTTTATGGTCCTTATGAGGTCCCATACTCTGTGTTTGTATAACATTCTCAATTGTGTAGTCACCAGAGTCACAACATGTACATAAATGCCAGAGAGGAGGAGGATTTTCCTGACAGAAAGTGGGTGAAGACATCTCTCTACATGTTATTTTCTATCACATAAGCACTCTGTCCATTTTGTGCTTCTTTTAAAATCTACATGCCAGGGACTGGGGTTGTGGCTCAGCGGCAGAGTGCTCGCCTAGCATGTGTGAGACCCTGGGTTCAATCCTTAGCACCACATAAAATAAATAAATAAAATAAAGGTATGTGTACAACTAAAAAATAATTTTTAAAAAATCTACATGTCAGTACTTAATTTTAATTTCAATCTTACATTTAAGTTTAATTTCTGTTAAAGGATGGAATCTTTATTAAGTTTTCTCTTCAGTATCAATGCCTAAAATAAAACCAAGTCTAAAGGAACATATAAGGGTTTTATTTATTTTATTTTATTTTATTTCATTTTAGTTTGGTTACAATTCTTTGATTGCTGCTATGGTTATTATTCGCTCACCCCACTTTGTAGGTTCCTTAGGCAACAGAAGCAATATTTTCCTAATTATTTTTGAATAGTTTTCATTTTACACACTATTTGATAGTTTATAGTTGATTCTAGTTTTTGCTTTTTATTATTTTTGCACTATGGTCTCCTATGTTGTCCGGGCTGGTTTGGGACTGCTGGCCTTCAAGATTCTGTTGATGAAGAAATGGAGACTCAAGAAAGTTTGCTGTTTTAACCAAAGTCACACAGTAAATGGAAGAGCCAAGATTGGAACAAAGTCTTCTAATTGCAAGTCCACACTCTTTCTAAAATGGAAACAGTGGAATTATTTTTCACATCAAGTGATCTAACTGCTAAAGGGTTTACAAGAAGAATTCTAAGGAGAGTTGAACCACCGAGTTGTTACGAGGAATTTTCAATATCTGTTCCATCAAACTGCAAGAATCCTAGAGTCTTTTTCTCTTTTTGCCTATGCATATTACTTGTGTCTAAAAAGGTTTAATAATAAAGTAGAAAATTTTGTTTTCTTAGGCATCACAAAGGATCGTTCTTCAAGTTTCAAAATTGAATTTGTGGTCCTGGGTTGTTTGCTGGTTTGTTTTCTGGCTCCACCACCATGACCATTAGTTTAGCATCTCCTTTTGGCTTGCTTGACACAGGTGCTCAGGTGCTACACCACTGAGCCCCTCTTCTTAGGGTTAATGGGTGGGCTGCATTTGCCTCAGGCCTGGGAAAAGCCCACACTGAATGTGAACTTAGGGAGATACTGCACCCAGGGTTTGCCCATGCTCTGTGCTCCAGCCCACACTGGGAGCTCTCATTATGGGTAGACAGAAATTTAGTTTTTCTGTGAAAATATGTTGAGGTAAAATTTTTATAAGATAGAGTTAACTATTTTAAAGTGAATAGTTCAGTACATTCACACTGTTGTGCAAACACTACTTTTGTTTAGATCCAGAATTTTTCATCACTCTAAAGTAAAACCCCTAACCCATTGAGTATTTTCTCCCGATTTCTTCCTCTCCTCAGCTGATAGCAAACTCCAATCTGTGTTTGGTCTCCATGGATTTACCTATTCATTTAAATGCAGTCATATAATTAGTTTTTCATTTCTTTCTCTTAGCATAGTTTTTCAATACCTGTCTTTTTGGGGTATAGTACTGGGATTGAATCCAGGGGTACTTTACCATGAGCTACATCTCCAGCCTTTTTTAGATAGATATATAGATAGATGCACCTATCCATCTACCTATCTCTCTATCTATATTACATATATGTATGTGTGTGTGTGTGTGTGTGTATTTTTTTTTCTAATTTTGACAGGGTTTCATTAAGTTACCCAGGCTGGCCTCTGTGGTGTAATCCTCCCATATTAGCCTCCTGGATGGCTAGGATTATAGCAGTACACCACCACACCCAGCTAGGTTCATCCATCTTTTAGCACATGTTGGTTGATAGTTTCTTCCTTTTTATGATTGAATAATATTCCACAGTATGTTTATACAGTTTATTATTTATTTATTATTTATTTGTTCGTTGATGGATGTTGGTCAGCTTCTATCTTTCTACTTATTTCTGTTTATTGAACATATTCCTGTGATTACCAACTCCGCCCCCCTCCAAAAACGCCTTTTGCAAAAGCACTTGAAATGGAGCTGCTCACATTTGCAGAAGGAGTGTGAGGGGGTTAAATCTGACATTAATTAGCCAGTGAGGTTGTTTTTATTCTGGACTCACCAATATGCGTTGTTGTTACTTTGATAAATGATACACAGTATATATGGGTTGTATATGCTATAACACAGATATAGTTATTTTTCATTATTTTGAAAAATGCTTTTGTATATATTTAAGGTGTATAATATGATGTTATAAGACATACAGAGATGGAAAGAACTTTTGAATGTAATATAATAATATAATCTCATTTGTGTCCCATATATATGGAATTATACAGTAACTATTTGAATTGCTTAGGTTAGAGAGAGGAAAAAAATAATAAGTTCTGCTCAAAAGCTCCCGTAACTGAAAGCTTTATATATATTCTTTTGTCTATTAATGAAGAAGAGCTATTGAAAACAAATAATCTGGCATCTCTACATATATAATAATTAGGCGGCCAAGGTTTTCCCTTTTGAAACAACATATACATTACAGAAACCTAAGTTTCCCATCCAAGTATCATTTCAAGAGAGGCAAGCTTAAATAATGTAGGCAATGGGGAAACATAATATTATGATAATGTTCTTTGGTGCAGTTTGGAAGGTTTTAGAAAACATTTGGATGTATTTTTCCTCATAAAGTCACTTAACTATTGAAGTGTTATGATAGCTTTTCCCTCTGTGTTGTGTACAATACAAAAGCATTGCAGTTAAAGGAGACAGAATTCTCAATATCCTGATTAGAAGACTTTCCACCTACCAGGAAATTATATACCCTGCTATTCTAGGATTAATTTAATGAAAGAAAAGAAAAGAAAAGCCGTGAAATAAGGAAAGGCTAGGTGTTTTAGGCTGTTCCATTTATTTTCAAATGTTCATTTCTTTGCAACTTGATTTAGCAAAACTACATTGGAAAAGCTTGAACTGATGGAAAAGGGCCTGAATTTTTCAGAGTAAATACACTCTAACTAAACTTATTTTTGTCATTTTTTTGAGATATATTTCTAACTAGGTTATAAGTCAGTTATGTTCACAAAACTCTTGAAAATAGAAAACTTTTAAACTTTTCTTTTGCCTATACCATTATTATTGTCCCCTGAAATTTGACAGATATGTGTCTCAAAGTTTCTGCCTATCTGTCAAAAGTTGACTTAAATTTCTTTGTGAATTGATAAGCATTATGCTCTTTGCATTTGACATACAGATTCTCAGTGATGATCTTTTCTTATTATAAAGTACTTATGGGCTTTTTACAGACTTAAATTGCAACACTGATTTAAAATGTAATACCTTTTAAAGATACATAGCCTGTTGAATAAGGAAGTGAAAGCTATCTCATGAATGCTTCTAAGAAATGTAGAATATTTTAGTTGTGTTTGAAAGTTTAAAAACTATTTCTGTGATTTTGCCATGCTATCACAGATAATTAGAGGATATGGTTAGGTGATGCATCAAAATGGATAAATTTTCTTGTCCCTGGAAATTAAAGACTAAGACTCAAGAAAAGTGTGTTTGTTTCAGGTTGTCACTAAGATGGTCCTTCCCAAACTCTCAATTCACTTAAAACAAAGTAAAACCTTATAAAACAAAACAGTAGCTCAGGCACTAGGTAATTTGAAGGAGACAGAGTCATTTTCAGAACACTGACTTTAATTGAACTATACTAAAAATCAAAACATGCAGTATGGTGGTTTTAGTAGGGTGGAATGAAGAACATCAGCAACTTCAATTTAAAGAACTGGGATATTTCTCCATTTTGAAATAGAGTACCCTTAGAAAATGGGACAGAGATGGGATATAAGGCCAAATGTGGCCTCCAGCAACCCTACCTCTCATTCTCTTGCAACCTCTATGAGGACTAAGGCACAGAACAGTGACATGTCTTAATTTCAATCTAAATCACATTAATAGCTATTTCAGTGCAAGGCTTGGTGCTAGCTGCTGCATCTCAAATGTGAACAGGATGGAATCACTCCTCCAGCACACAGTAGAATAGCAAGCAGACAAACAGTAACCAAGTGCCAGAGGAATATGCCGGGTTTTCTTTTTTGCTGGAATAGGAGGTTGTTAAGCTGAAACCTGGAAGACAAGCTTGGTAATACTCTGTCCAGGTCCCTGTTCTAATGTGATGAGAGATTTTAAAAGTATTCTAGAACCTTACCTTGTCAGGGGTCTTTGCTGTCTGTGATTGTTTGTACATTTTCCCTCCAAGATGGGATGCCCTTATCTATACCCATTTGCTATTGTTCTGCACTCTTGAATAGCTATCAAGCATCAGAGAGCAAGTGGACTCCCTGGTAGTGTAATAACTCTCAATATTTGAGACTTATTCTTCCCAGCCTTATGCACCCACATAGTTATACACTCATCCCTTTCAGCCCCACTGCTTTCGTTTGTGTCTGTGCTATTGTGTTATAGTACGAAATACATATTTAGTCTTGTCCCAGGCTCCTGACTCAGAGTTTCTGAAATACTTGGAATTTCCAGAGTTGATAAGAAGGTTGGACTTTTTAGTCCCATTCCCTCCTTGACCTTCCAGGAAGGGAGTGGGCTGGAGATTGTGCCTCTGTAATGGAGACTCCATGAAAACCAGAGAGGACAGGGTTCAGAGAGCTTCCAGTTTATGAACTGGAAGCCTTGAGAAGGTGGTGCACCTGGAGAGAGCATGGAGTTTCCAGCATGTCCTATGCATCTACTCCATTTGGCTGTGTCCTTTTATAATAAATCAGTAACCTAGTAAGCAAAGTAAGTAAACTGTTTACTTGTGTTTTGTAAGGAGTCTAGCAATCATCAAACCCAAAGAGTAAGTGTGGGAAACTGCATTCATAGCCAGTTGCTCATAGCCAAGGCCCAGACTTGGCATCTGAAGTCGGGCCATCTTGTGGGACTGGCCCCTACCCTGAGGGATCTGATGCTGACTGCAGGTGAATAATGACAGAATTGAATTTTAAGACACTCTGGTGGTGTTGCAGAATTGGTCAGTGTGTATATGGTGGGAGAGACCCACACATTTGGTGTCAGAAGTGTTGAAAGTATGTGGAAAAAAGTTTTTGTTTTATTATTTTTCTGGAAATAGCCAATATTGTGTAATCCAGATTTTTTTTTTGTACTTTCCACACATTTTTCATGGGCTAATACTTATCTTTTCTCTTTCAGTTTTTTGAAATGTTTCTCAGTCTAAGCATATACCAAATTGCATTTAGTATTATTTTTTTCCCCTCTTACTAAGAATTGCTGAGAGCATCATGATGCCAAGTGGCCACTTTTAAGTTTCTGATCATTTCCACATCCCACATTCATCCTCCATCCCAGTTTGTCTGATTTAAGTCCAGAAAAGTAGTTTCTCTACTTGCATCATCTGCCTTCTTAGAGCTTAAACTCTTAGCAAAGTAAGTCAAGAATTTCTCCGGCATTGTGATTTTGCCAAGCAAGATTTCCAGATGGTGTCCTCATGGTTGAAGTCCCCGACCTTACTTTATGTTACTTCTGTGCCGTTTTCATAATCTGTTCCCAAACCATATCCTCTACCTGCACTGGCAATTTGGAATGCATTTTCAAAAAAACAAAAGAAAAAAAAAGAAAAATATCATCTCTTCTTTCTCTCTTTCCTCCAAAGACTTTCCACCCTTAGGTTTATAATGAATAAGACAGATATTACAATCTTTGTGATATCCATAGCTCTCTCCTTTGAGCACATCTCTTTTCTCTAAAGCAAAGTTTTCCTTTTGGCCAGAGTTTATTCTTAACAATAGCACTAGTATTTAAAGACCAGCATTTATTAAGCAATTACTTTGTTCCAATTTATTAAGCAATTACTTTGGTACTGGATTATTAATAGCCTAAGTTCATTTGATATTAACTATATGAATGCTAATAGCATTTTCCCCCTTTTTGCCCCTGTAAGGAAACCAAAGCTTTGGAAATTTAAGTAACTTAAGACTACACGACTTGTAAGTGGATTTCAACCCAGAATCCTCACACTCCTGCTCACCACACTGCTTCCTGTCTCCCTCCCCTTGCAGCATATTAGAATTAAAGCACACCCCTTAATAGCACACCTTGCTACGAATTCCAAGGTAAATCAGCCTCTTGTTACAGCCTTCTGTGGTTTGTGGAACACAAAGACCCAAAGTTTTCATTTCTTTTGACTTTCCTTTAATTTTTCCTTGGAACTTCTGGGCATTTTTTGCCATTTGCTGCTTATTTTATCCTCAATGGCTTCAGGTTTTATGGTTGTATATCGGTGTTTTTCTTTTTTTTCTCTCTCTTCCCCTCTCTCTGCCTCTCCCTTTCTCCCAAAATTTAGTTTAAAATATTCTTAATGAAGTTTTTAAATTAGGACTATTCTTTCCTAGCTTCATGGAAAACACTTTCTCTAATGTACTTGATTTTGTTGGAGTCTATGAAACCAACTCTAGTATTGTCTATGTAGCAACCTATTTGCTCCTTATATCCTATTTTGTCTTCTAAGATTTTGACCTTCCCTTTTAAAAAAGGATATGTACGTACTGTATCCTCCCACCATGCCTGAGTTCCTGAATGTTCTTCCTAGGTGGCAATGATAGCAGTTCTCAAATCTGGTGATACCTTAGAATTATCTGGTATGAAGAAAATGACAGTTTTTAGGGTCCATCTTAGATCAACTGAGTCAGAGTCTCTCAGGATGATCCTGGACATCAATTGTATTTCATAACTCCCCAGTATTTCAAAATTTCTGATCTGCAACACAGTAGGACCTACAGCATTGTGAGCTTTGTCTAGCGGGAGCATTGATTCCACTTGAATGAACAGAAGTGGGTACATTTTATGAGTCTTGGCAGGCTCCATCTCACACTAAGATTCATGCTGCAGGAAGACAACGTGCCTCTTGCTTAGCTTGGCTACAGTTTTGCTACAGCTTTGTTCACAGAAATGAACAAGATCCATGAAGATTCTCTTCTAACTGCAATTAGTAACAGCACTGTGCCTCCCTCCTAAGGTCTGAGAAGGCTCCCAGAGCTTTGTGGTGTCTCTGGAATCACCCTCCATGGAGAGCCCAGCACCTTTGGTATTCTTCCAAGTGCCTACTTCTCTTCCTGTCTCTCTTGGCACATATTCTTCTGCTGACTTGTCTCTTATTTATTTTCTCTTACACTCTCAGATCTTTTTTTTTTTATTTTTATTTTTTATTTCTAAGACAGCCTTTTATCTTTGAATTTAGGTCACAGAGACTTACTTAAGTCAATTCACCTTCTCTAGCAGGAAAATAATTATTATTTAAAGTAGGCTGAAACAGGGCAGGAACATAAGCAAAAAATATATGTAAGATGTGACTTCTAATTTCTACTGATTAGTCTCTGGTTGGGAAGAGAAAACCAAGGGTGCAAGAAACCAGCAGTTTACATGATATGTACTCATTAAGGCGTTTGGAAATAGAGAGGCCTAGAACTGAACCTTTCTGGATAAAGTAGAAAGGATACATCAGTTTGAACAACACCAGGTAAGGTGCTGAAGTGATATTCAATATGGAGAATTTATCTCAAAGACATTGTGAGATCTGAGGAAGAAAGTTTAGAAGAGGGGGAGCTGAATCAGAATAATTCCTAGGGTGTTTAACAATTCTATCCCACCCCAATCACCCAATTCAAATCATTTGCTAGACTTTAAACTGCAGAGGTCAGGCAATTCATCTTCCAGATGCTCCCATGCTTAGAAAGTAGTCATAAAAATACATTTATGAAATGAATAAATTCTTCTCAAACTTATGACAGTGTCAGAAAGCACTTTAGAAGTTACGTGACATCAGTGGGCTCCTTTCCAGAAATATGCAAATAAGTGCATGTGGGCACAGACACACACACAATATTCTTTATAAGAGGTTCAAGGATTCCTTGAAGCCTTTCAGGGTTCTTAGGATAATGGCTGTTGATGTGGAGATGTAATGATCCATGCATATGACTTGAAAATAAATCAGACTCTTTCCCATGGCTTAAACTTACAAGGGACTATTCCATCAAGTTTTGCTTGCTTTAGAAAAGTACTCTAAAAAAGTCATTGTGAGTGGATTTTATTATGAAGTATAACATGGATTTCTGTGAAACAATACAAAGTCTACTCTAGGCAGCTTTTCTCACCCAATTAATTCCTATCATCTTAATATACAACTAAAGACATATGATTTGGGGGGAAAAACTTATGACGGTATCTATACTTTTACAGAGAGCATTCTTCAAATAAAATTTTAACATTATCCCATAATAAGATGAAGTTGCCTTTATACTTTACCTGTATAACCTTATATGAAGAAAAATAAAACAAGAATCCCCACAAATTGGGTAAAGAGAGACCATGTTTCCAACATTTTTCTTTTGCTTCCTGTGAGGTATTGGCCAAAATAGTCATCTTGCCCAGAAATGGGCTGTAATGCAATAGGATGATGATATGTGCTTACCTATTTGAAAACTGTTCATTACTCAAGTACAAACTAAGACCTGATCATGTTTTGACCAAAAGGAGGTGGAGGAAGGGAAAGCATCTTTAAGATGAAAGTTTGTATATTGGTTTCTAGTTATAAGGTTCTCTCCTATTTATCCTTCTCCTCCTAAACTTTGCTATTATGTTTTTTTTAATAGCCAACATTCCCAGCTTCAAGTCATTTCTTTACCAAATAATTGCATATGTGCACTTAACCAACCTGAATTCTGCTCCTCAAACAGCTTTTTCCTATACCTTCGTGGCTTTCTTTGAGTGCTCTGCGTAGCTGCACTAGTCAGAAATATTAGAAAAAAAGAGAACGAAAGACAAGGGAGGGCAGATTGTTGTTATTTGCTGTCCTTACTTCAGGTATCTGGCACATTCCCAGGGCACGGCTGTCATTTGGAGCTACAGTGCAAGGTGAGGAATCTGGGCAGCTGTTTAAACATAAATAAAAATAAATATAAGAAAATATCTGAATTTACCAACCAATTCAGGGACTTTTCTGTGAGTCTTCCTCTAATTATGGCGCCTGAAGCATCAGTAACCACGATGCCCATGCTAACCAGGTATACATTCTTTGTAGAGCCATTGGTCTTACTGTGTAATAAATTTATTTGCATAATCTCTGCCATGCAGCAACTATATGCACACCATTTCAAGTAATCCTTAAAGCAACCCTGGCAGGTTGTTCTCATTTAGTAAGTGAAATAAACAAAGGCTCAACTAGTTTATTTTATTGGCTGAGGGTTACTTACCTATCAGGTATTGCCCCTGCAATTTGAGTCTAGGGCAATTTGATTCTAAAGGTACCTCACTCCACTTTCTCTCTTACTGAAGGATTTTTACACAGATACCCCACCTCTCCTCCCATCCCTGTTTCTTAGACATATGTGACACCTCAGTGAGAGGGAAATTTAATTGGCATTGTTATCAACCTCTCTGGAGTTGTGAACAAAATATAAATAAAGCAAGATGGAAGGTCCACAGTTTTGCACTTAAGTTTCTTTGCCATTAATGGGAGCTATTTCTTTAATCCCAGGAGGCAGAAATCTCAAGTGCATCTCTTTTAAAGAGTGCACCCATATTGTTTTCCAATAGAAAGTAATATATGTTTGTTAGAAGATGACCTAATTGATTCCTTCTTTATTAATCCAGGAAAGTTGCACTGTTCTGCTAATCAGAGGAAGAACAGTCTTGTCCACCTGGTCCCAGAAGAGTTGGCATAACTTTGTGTACTCTATAGATAGGGTTTGGGTCAGCAGACATGAAGCTACCAGGAAGTGGCTTCCTCTGAGCTTTGAGACCAAATGTGTATGTCATGTTAACTTCTCCAATGATAGAAGTATTTTTCCAGTATAATATGTAGTTTGAGAGTTTGATATTTATTTAAGCTTGTGAAAATAAAATGTAGACTTAAAATAAGTACATGTTTATTGCAATTCCCAAGATTCATTTTCTCTAGCAATTGCATTCATTTTGCAAAACATTTTATTAAGGAACTATTTGTGCCACATACTATACTGAAGACATTCCTATACATTATTGTATTTTACCCTTTCACTAGTCCTATGACCTTTTTAAAAAGGATGGTGCCAGTATTCAGAGCAGTGGTGTGATCACTTTATAAAACAGACACTTCTTTCTATCAAGATAGCTTTTAAAATACTAAATTTATGATTTCTGTTATGTTTCTTTCTATGAAACTATAAATACTATTTATAATAAGCTCTTATTAGGTGAGCACAATTCTACTTTTAAAACTGTTATACTTGATCAAAGGAGTTTAGAAACCAAAGGCCTCACTCTAAGACAATTGAACAGCACAAAAGAAGTCCAAAGGGTGTCCCAAATGTTGTTTTAAACCTAAATTTAAATTCAAATTTCCACCAATCAGAACTCTGAGCTAATATCAATGTTGATCATAGAAAGAGAGATGTTTCTAATTAGCTAACTTTAAAGCCCTATCTTAATCACTCAGAGCATTCTTGTGCACATCTGTGCTGCAGGAGTAACTGGATCACCTCCATGGTGTGTGTGTCTGGGTGTGCGTGTATGTTTAAAGCAATGCTATAACTCTATCCAAATGCGATTCAGCGCAGCTTTCAAGTTTAGAAGCAAATGTGTACTTAGTAATGTAGTTTAAAAATTGAAACCCCTTTCTACCTTATGTGTTCTTCTCTTGTAAATTGTGCTTGTTTGTGGAGGGAAGCCATTTCAAATACTGTGACACATACATCCCAGAACTTCTTGCCTCATATTTCGATCTAACCTAAATGAGCGCCAGAGCCAGGGCTTCTCATGTGGTTTTGCTACATCTGACAATGACATCAGTATCTTTCTACTTGCCTTATTTTTATAGTATTGTGCCCAGAGTGAATGGTGGTGCCACTAAAGGAAACTGAATCCTAGAGGTGATGTGATAAACAGTTAAAACCTGATGTGACAACGTGGCATAAATCTGCAAAGCAAAATGTTTGATTCTGCCTTGTGGATGTTTTCTTATTTTTCAATTGAAAGCGTTTGTATGTTTTCCCAATGTAATATGCTTATTGTGGAAAACGAGGACAATACCAACTAAATAAAGGAAGAATGCTTATAAATTAATTTTAACTACATTATCACTTGTCACTTGGAGATTTGGTAGTGGTGATTAGGATAGAAAGGTGACATTTATTTGAGTAGAAACACTTGGCTAAACAATGTGTTAAATGCTTTTTGTAAATGTGCTTATTTAATACTCCCCTAACCCACTGATGTAGGTAATGGTATTAATTTCTCTTTATAGATGAGGAAACTGAAGCCCATCAATGTTCATTGAATTGTCTGAAGTCACACAGCTACTAGGCCACATGGTACCAGAGCTAATAGAACTTGACAGTGAGCCCCATTGATTTCTAAGCATTAACTGATTAACTCTTTCTCAACTCTTTCAAATATTCCTTACACTTTCATAGTTTGCCTTTTAATTGTATTTGTGAACTTTTGAAATATTGAAGTTTCTTACTTTTATATAGGTTAATCTGTTCTTGGGGGTTTCTTCCTTCAGTGCCATGTTTAATAAGGTATTTCCTATTTCTAGATGGAGAGAGAAAAATTGCTAATAGTCCTGAAGAAAATAACCACAAGTTAGGAAACCATGTTATCTGCCCAGGTTGTCTCCAATGGAAAGAAAGAGGTGCTCTGAGAATGTGTTTGAAGGCAGTGGTAGAAGGATAAATAAAGTTGTTTCCTCACCATACCCTGCAGAGTCCATCCTGTTCACTACGCCAGACACACATGCTTCCAGACAAGCCTCCTCTCCTCCTTCCAGCTCCTACAGCAGAGTCGGAGTGAGAGGAGGAATGGAGAAAAAGGTATAGAGGGCTAGTTCCACAGAAAGTGCATTTTGAGGCTGTTTCTTGGATATTGAATGCCTTCTGTTGGACAATAGCCAGGTGTCACTCTTGTAGGGCCCACAGGTATATTTCTTTTGAGACACTTCCATGGGGATCTCACACCTTGGTATTAGCCCTGTCTGTGAAACTCTTAACTGGGTGACTTCGAATTACCCTCTTCTCTTAGGTCCGACCCCTGGAGAGTGTCCCTTTCCCTCATGGCAGTGTTCTTTAATACAGCCCTTTCAATATGCTGTAACTCTGACTTCCTTCAATAACACCTATAGGAAAATAAGATCAGGTATTTCCTCCCTTCCAAAATAGTGTCAATGAAGGCTACGTCCATTGCTGCCCTTTCTACTTACCCTGCCTGTGGACCTCAGCCGGTCTCCTACCTTCATGATATTGAAACCTTGACCACCATTACAATCTCTGCCCCATGTTTTAGAAGGATTCTCCCAAGAACTCTCCTGGGGTCTGTCGTAGGAGAAGGAGGAAAAGGTGCGCTTTTAAGTTTGGGCAGCTTGGGAAAATAGATGACAGGTCCCCCTCTGGCAGTCTTCCCTTCTCTAAGAACATTCTCATGGAACACATCTACTCCTGCAAGTACCCTCTCCAATCTCTACCTTTACCTTATTTAGGATTTTAGAGAGGGATAGGCAAATATTTCTTTCTTTAGTAAGTCCAATGGAGGGGTGCCTAGTACCCCTTGAAATTAGACCCTCTGCTGAAAAACTAAGATGATAGGAAATGTCCCTATGACATGACATTATTTTTTGTTGTGAAGATATTGTTTAATTGAAATATTGTATTTTTTTTCGTCCAAAATGAATTGTCAATTATCAAAGATGCTTTCTGATTAGTATATTACTTTTTAAATAGTAGCCCAAGCCATCAATAAATTGATATTCATTCCCTCTAGAAATATAACCCCATTACAATACAATGAAAAAAAATTATATCAAAAACAGTGTTCTGTATTGCAAAGCTATTTCTGTGTCACACTGTGTAGTCCTTCGAAGCAGTATTTTGTTGATCTTAGTGACAACGAATTCAATATATCTAATAATACTGCATAGCAGGTCTTCATTCTCTTTCCTGTTGATGTGACAGTTCCTCTTTAATGAAACCTTGTTTTGTGTACTATTTGCATTGTAGATCAGGAATGAAGAGCTGAGTTTGCTTAAGCATTGTTTATACTTTTTATATTCTTCCATCAAGAAATAATTACCCTTCAACCAACCTTACCTCTTTCTACTTCATATATGCAAACCACCTAAATAAAACATACTCAAACTCCCACAGCACACATCAGTATACAGAAATAGTCAGGGCCCAAAAGAGCATACAACAGTGCATGCATAGCCCTTGTCTCCTCATTCATTCAGCAACTGCATATTGAGCATCTACTGTGGGCTATAACCCTGCTAGGCAATGGAGTTGATTTTGCTCGTTTATTTACTACAGGGAAGTAAAGAATAAGATTTGTTTTAACTCAAGTTCTATAAAATTGAAATGTTATTTCTGGCTAACAAAGATATTGTAACAAGTCTTTTGGTATCTCATTGGCTTGTTGCCTATAATTCTCTGTTGGAATACATCTACACATGGATTGGTTTTAAATGGCTTTCAGCAGTTTACTGCTGGGCCATCTGGCCATTTGCTGTCTGTACTCCCAAACTAACTTCCAGTTCTAGAATAATCTGGCTTTTGACACCCTTAGGACTCAGTTATGCCCTGGCATACATTATTGAAGTATTAAATGTGTATAAATGAGGGCATATATTCACAGGTCAGATGATATGTACGATACTTTACAAGATCCCTTGCCAACAAGATGCAAACCCTTAATATAGCTTAGTTATGAAATAATTACATTTTTAAGTTACAAGAATTTTTTGTCTTATGAGAATTCCATTGAATAGTTCCTTTTTCTAGGACATTCATAATATAATTAAAGATACATAATTTCAATTTATATCCAGTTTAGTGTTTAAAGAGATGTTTGTACATTTCTGTGCCTCTGGCCCACAAAAATAATTAATGGAAATTGTAAGTGGGTATAAATTTTTACTAATAGCATCTTCCCATATTTACAAAGCCACTTTTCAAAAAAAAGGATATTTCAAACTGGAAAGTAAAATCCTCCCCTGCCAATAATTTGAACCCAAAATAATGTTCAACAACACATCCAGAAAGAGGACCGTGGACTATTGCCATCTTCACACAAACTAACACACCATCCCCTTAAAAAGTTTAGAAGAGGAAAAGTCTGTCAAAGAATGTTTAAATGTCTAATTTTTCCTTAATTATTTTTTTCTATAAAAGGAGAGATTTGAGTTTGAGTAGACACTCTACAAATATATGCTGGTTACCTAATAGTTTAAGTATCTTAGAATTTAGAAAACTGGTGGGATTTCTCTTTGTTCACCCACCCTTCCTCCCTCCCTTCTTTCCTTCCTTTCAAACCTGAATCCCAACCTCTTTCTACTGACTGCCTTTGATATATCTTTATCTCTTCCTAGGCATACCAAGTAATGCCTAAACATGAATTTGATGTTCCTCTTTACCAAAGTGGAGGAAAAGAGTGAAAACAAGGGAAGGGATATTGAGACTTTAAAAGATAAGAATCCAACATATGTCTAATAGGAGTTCCAAAAGGTAAAACTAGAGAATATATTCAAAGAGATTTCTGCATGAAATTTTCAGAGATTATAAAAATTAAGTATTCTCAAGGTAATTCATGTATTTAGTTTAAAAAGTCAAAGATGATTTAAAAAAAATGTTTTCAATGGAAAGCAAAATTCTCTTGCACCGTACTCCACACCCCCAAGCCCTGTACCCTCTTCAGAGGTTACCACTGACAAAACTTTTCATCCATTATTTTGTGATTTCTTGTTTTTTTTTTAAATGAGATATTATCTGTTAACTCCCTACTGCTGGAAATGATGATTTAGTTAGCTCTCTTGTGATATACACATGTACGTGTACACACACTTTACCTCACCCTGGCCTTCCAATAATTGTATCTCAACTTTTGGTTAAATAAATGTTCTGTGTTTACAGAATTATTGCTATGTTGAATGTGTTCCCTGCCGAGCCCCATTGTGTTCTATGATTAGATTTCCTTTCCTGAATAACTCTTCACTTTTCCTGGAGCTAATTATTGCTTTGACTCTATTAGCTTGGTTTCTGTCACAATCACAAATTCATTCCTGAACTCTGTCATTATCACTGATTCATCTTCTCAGTACAGCTAGTCACATCAGTAAATCTAAAATTTCTGGGTTTTTAACTCGAACACTGCCTTCCCAGAGGCCTCTGTTCTTCTGTTTCTGTGTGTTTGAGTTGCATTTGGGGCCTGGATGTTAACTATGCCCTAGAATCTGTGTGTTTCTCTTCCTTGGTTTACCTTCTCCTTTTAGTGGAGCACTTGTACTAGTATCTCCTCAGGAAGGGGTACATAAGAACTAAAACTTTCTAAGAATTTTAAGGATTTTTAAAGAAATTCTGAAAATGACTGTAGCCTACATCACAGTTCACTGATACTTGACTGAGTCTTAAACTCTCATTAAAAATCATTTCCCTTAAAAGCATGAGGTCACATTTCATGTTTTCTACTTTTTAAACTCCCTCTTGGAGTCTAACTACGGACTATTTCTGACTCCTTGCTTGTGATTTCCCATGCTTTCTTACCAAGAAGATATTAGGACCTTCTATTATCACTTGGTATTTAGAAATTACCCAACAATCCTATTGGCATTGAATTTTTATTCTTGTATTGAATACTCAGCCTCAACAGCACAAGAAATTTTCTTACACTATGTCTTTTACTCTCTCTCTCCCATGTTTTCTCAGCAATCTCTTTAACTCCTATAACTTTAGATCTAATTTTATCTTTTTTATTTCTCATCTTTTTGTTTTTGTTTGTTTTCTTCTGCTTTCTATAAGGTTTTCTCAAGTTTATTTTCCAAACCTTCTATTGATTTTTTTCCCCTCAGTCTTGTTGTTTTTAATTGCTAGCACTCTTTTTTGTCTTGATTGTCCTTTCTTATTGCATCTTGTGCCCCACCCCTAATGGATGCAAAATCTTTTCATTGTGGATATTTACTATAGGTTTTTTGTTTTGTTTGTTTGTTTGTTTTGTTTTAGTTTTCTTCTGTTCTCTACATTGTCTCAGTTTCTTCCATGTTCTCTTTTTCTTCTCAAAGGTATGATGATCCCTGACTGTTTATTCATATTTAAGCACATGATCCTGAAAGATGGTTAGAAGTGTTCTGTTCAGGATGGGCACAGTGGCATATGCCTATAATTCTAGGCTTAGGAGGCTGAGGCAGGAGGATCACAAGTTCAAAGCCAGCCTCAGCAACTTAGTGAGGCCCTGTATCTAAATAAAATATAAAAGGGGATGGGAATGTAGCTCAGAGGTTAAGCACCCCTGGATTCAATTCCTGGCACAAAAAAAAAAAAAAAAAAAAAAAAAAAAAAAGGCTTGTTGACTAGTGACTTTTTTCATAAGACAGGCAAACAGATTTGATTGTTTTGTGTGGCTGTACCCAGAGAATGTCTCCTGTAATCTCCTGGAACAGGTATCTCCAGCTTTTTGGTAACCACAGGGGCACTTCATGTCACTCACCCTACCTTTGGTCTTGCCTGGTCTCTGGTTCAATCCTGAAGGAGTCTTTCTACTGTTGAGGTGGAACAGGGGAAAAGTTGTTTCCTGGCTGCATGGGTTTGGGGAGCTTATCAAGGGAGTTGATATCACTTTATACAGAATGGCTAACAATCCTTTTTCTGTTGTGCTGTGCAACTCTGTCTCCAAAGGAACATGGAGTGACCAATGCCTGAGTCTTTAAGAGTTTCTGTGCAACCCATGAGCTCATTAGATAACACCACACACACACACACACACACACATACAGAAAATCATATGTCCTTATAGACACAGTTGTCCTCTTCTCTGTTCAAACACCATTCAGCCATCTGCTTTTTATTTTCTGAAATTTGATTGACATTTCTGTTCTTTTGGCCTCTTTTATAGTTTTTTTCTTTGTCCTTGTGTCTCTGCCTTTAAAAAATAAAATATCCCCATCATTTTTTTATTGTGTATTCAGAAGATGGAGGGGGTTAAACCTCATTGTTCACTCTGCCACATTTGCCCCAGTCTGTTCTTCAAACTGCAGCCAGGGTTTATTTGGACTCAATCTGACCTTAAACTTCTCAAAGAGCTACAAGCCCCTGTTCTCTTTGATCATTAAGAGCCGAAAGAACTCTCCCCACTTATTTTCTAGCTCATTTCTTAGCTCTCATCCTCTGTCCCTCCCTGTTATATCTTCCCACCTGTCTTTCACTCAATATTGTGGTCATATTTTGCTTTTTACCTCTGGACCATCTTCTTTAATGTCCTGGGCTTTTGAACATGCAATTACTCTTAGCATAACTCTGTAAGTTAGCTTTGTATTATACAATAAAATACCTGAAGCAACTTACTTATAAAGCGAAAAGTTTTACTTAGCTCTGTGGTGCTAGCTGTCTCTCTTCAGACCTGGGTTCTCATATCCTAACGTCTACTTCTTCCCTGACCAGGGCATCATCCACATGTTGTGTTGCTCCATGAGAGCATCTGGATATTTTGCCAGGCATATTGTTGGAACTCAAATTATCGTTGAATGCTAAATAGATGGGGGTTTTGTTGTTATTTGTTTGTTTGTTTTCCTCTGAGCCTTTTTCACTCAAAGATTTCAACTAATATTTAAAGACTATCTTACCTTCAAGCCTTATTTATATTCTTATAGTAGCCCAGCACGTCAGATATTTCAAATTTATCCATATGTTGTATTTTTGCCCCCCTTTTGGGAAACTCAGAAATACTGGAAAGTATAGAAAATCCAAAGTGGAAGTGTTTGTACACTCACTTTGCACACTCAAGGTTTTATTTCAAATGTAAATCAGCAAAATTATATTTCTTATTTCTGAATAAGGCTGGTTCCTGTCACTTAAAAATTAGACAGCAATGTAATCAGAACTTGAAGTGAATCAGTACTTGAGTTTATGGCATTTAATATGTAAGCAAATAGAAAAGGTGATTGTACTGGAAGTTGGCTCTCTTGATAACTTAGGGTTATAGATAGGCATCAAAATTCCAGTCTTTTTTTTTTCCTTTTTAATTTACCTATCTATTACTGCTTCAGAAATCTGGAAAATAGTGTTGTGGAGTTCCTGGTTTTTAGGTTTTTTTTTTTTTCCTGGTTTATGAGTTTTAAGAAGGGAAAAGATGGAAACTTTGAGAAAAATGAAGATGTATAAGAGGAGGAAAAGTACAAGGTAGGAAAAAATAATGTAAGAAAAAAGTAATCTAAAAGGAGAAATATAAGAAATATGTTTGATTTATTAACATTGTGTCTTTTAGCAATTAATGTGCCTTTATCATGAATACAAATCTTCGATTAGTTTACAAATGAAAGGCTATACTGTGAGAAGTGCCCACCTTAAATGGATGGCTGAAGTATAACTATAAGAAGTAACAAGAAAAATACATCTCAAAGTAGGTTCTGGCTTATGAAGTAGACTTCATTATGAAAGGGTTAAAATGTTGAGAGTCTCTTTAATAACACTGAAATATAATGAAGATCTTCATCATTATTATCAGTGGTAAAAATAGTAGTCAGTATTAACTAGTTTTTATTATATGCCATGTAACATAGAAATTTAATTCTTTAAGACCATATTATCATTTTATCATTTCCATATAACAGAAAAGATTTTCTTTCCAAAGCAGATTAAAAAAGCAGAACCCTAAACTTGAATCCTTATAACATTCCTCAAGCCCTGCTTTTCATTTTTTTTTTTTTTAATAATGGGGATTGAAGGAACCCAGGGGCACTTTACCACTGAGCCACATCCTCAGTCCTTTTTGTTTTTGTTTTGTTTTGTTTTGTTTTGTTTTTGTACCAGGGATTAAACCCAAGGGCACTTAACCACTGAGCCAAATCCCAGACTTTTTTATTTTTAATTTAGAGATAGGGTCTCACTAGGTTGCTTACAGCCTCACTAAGTTGTTGAGGCTGGCTTTAAACCTGTGATGCTCCTGTCTCAGCTCCCAAGAAGCTGCTGGAGTTACAGGTGTGCACCACTATACCCAGCCCCAGTCCTTTCTATTTTCATTTTGAGGCTGGGTCTTCTTATATTGCTGAGGCCATCCCAAACTTTCAATTCCCCTGCCCTCGGCCTCATGAGTTGCAGGGATTATAGGAATGTGCTACCATCTCTGATTCCTGCTTCACTCTTCATGTAATTTTGCCTATTAATAATAAGATAGTCATTGGATTTGATAGATGTTTGAATCACCTTCTGTGAGAAATCTAGGGCTGGCCTCGTCCCCGTTGAATAGGGGAGAAAACTTGGGCCTAGAGAGATTAAGTGACTTTATTCACAACCAAACTAATTTTTAGTAAAAATTGCTTTCCTAAAATTCAGCTCTCTATTCTTTTCTATTTTAGTGGTTTTGTTGTTGTTGTTGTTTGTTTCTTAAGAAACATTTTGGCTTCAGAATAAAATTTGCAAACATTTTCTACTTTTTATTCCCCAATTCTTGCATCAGTTTAGATAACCAGCTTACTTTTGTCTTACTATAATCTCTATTTTGTCACTACCAACATAGATGCAGTACCTGGTATTCCATTATTTTCCTGATACTCTTTTTGAGGACTTTTGACCCTTATTTTTTCTACCACAGTATCTAATAAAGTCATGCCATCCTCCAAAGGAGACTGTCTAGTTGGAAACACTGACCTAGGGGAATTCTCAAGTGCGTTTGGAAGGAAGAAAGTCATCCATTCTTCAGACCATACATTTTCCCATCCACATGATTGGAGACCATGTTAGAGTTGCATCAGTGCTTTCTTAGTGCTATAGGAAATGAAAGTTTCCCAAAGTAGAAGGAATACTTACTTTCTAAGAAAGTAGATATACATGTGCTTTTTTTTTTCTTCACCTTGTGGTGGTATTGGTATTAATGTAAGAAAGAAACAACCTAAAAGGAGAACCCAGGGCCTTGTGCATGTTAAGCAAGTGCTCTGAGCTACATCCCCAACCCCATATATATATGCAAAACAGCTCCTTCCTCTTGCTTGAAAGAGATTGCTTCAAATCCATATTAGGGAAATTTTTTTATCCCTATGTATGTACCATAGTTAAATTAAGTGAGGTGACTAGATAGATACACTTAAAACTTGGCTTCTGAATCTTAAATAGAAAAATGTGATGAGCAAATTATGAAGTTTGAAAAAAGTTTATTAGAGTGATAAAATCAGAAAATGCATCTTAATTTTAAAATGGTATGGATAATTTGCAATTTCAGGGTTAAGGAGACCAAAGTAAGCATTATGGAATGTCACTACACACATAGTAAACCCTTACAGCACAATCCCTTGCACATAGAAGGAGTTTAAATATTTGTTGAATGAATATTTTTGACTGATTCAACACAGGGACTTACCACCACCTAAGTATGGATCTTACATGGAGGAGCAAAGGAATGAAAAGGCTGCCAAAAAACCCATGATGACCATGGGACATAGAGGGGTAACATGGGCAGTTAGAAAGTAGTGTAAGGACCTTAAGGAAATGGCCGTAGAGTCTGCTTAAAAGTGAATATAGAGGGCAGGGGATATAGCTCAGTTGATAGAGTGCTTGCCTAGCATGCACAAGGCCCTGTGTTCAATACCCAGCACCACAGGGGAAAAAAAAGTGGATATAGAAAAATAGATTCCCTCTTTGCAGTTTAGCTATGGCTTTGCCTGACTATGTCAAATTATTAGAGTAAAACATACATAAAACAGAGAGTTTAGTTATGGCCTTGGAGGATTTGGGCAGGGGATGGGGGAATGGGAATTGTGAGAAGTGAATGTTAGCAAGAGTGGCTCTAAGTGTGGTAAACATTTACTTTAGCAGTATGCAAGGTAGGTTGTTTTCATACATTCATGGATACTGTTTTTCTATGTGGGAGGAGGACACCCTAATGGAATTTTATAAAATTGAATAAAATAAACTGTTCATATAAATAGGCAGTAAAATTAGCAATGTATACAATCCAAAAACCCTTGAAATTAAGAGAGAATTGGGAACTAAAGCATAATTGTTTAAGATGAATAATACTAACCACATACACGGTGTTGCTAGAAGAGGTCTTTAAAATGGAGGAGAGGAAGCCATAGCTTCTCTTTTTAAGGATCATCAATGGAAAATTCTGTCTTTACCTAAGTACCTCATCTCTGACACAAGATATGGCTAATAAGGCCAGTCTGAAAACCACAGATTTTTTTTTCATTTTAGCATGCATTTCTCTGGCCAGTAAGTAGAGGTTTCTTCCTAATTTTCACTGTAGCTAATTCCTATGGATCCTGTTTTCTTATCTTGTCACAAATAGTTAATTGTGTAAGGAAGACATGCTTGTCTACTATTCTCTCATAGATTGCTGTCAACATTGCATGTTGGATTTGAAAATTTGTGCCATGGAAGCCAAATTTGTTTCAGGCACCAAACACTAAACATTGAAATGACACTGCCTACCCAGCCACAGTGGCATTGTATGTCTTTTCGTCCAAATCATTTGTGCTGGGTGCATGTAACTTGTGATTGGATCATCTATGACTTGAGTTATTCCAAAAATGCTCCGCCAGGGAGTTCTTATTGAAACTGCCTTCACAGGCATGTGCCACCAGTTCAGTGAACCATCACCAGTGAGGAAGAGCATGAAGCTCTCCTCCAACCATCCAACCAAGCATTAGTCAATCTTTTTGTTTAATGTTTTCCAAATATCTTTTTGTTGAATGTTTTCCAAATATCTAGTTTTAATTATGATGGATTTCCTTGCTTGCAGTTCCTTTATTTTAGTAGTATGGCAGGAGGTATGGTGAGTGTGTGCATATGCATTTGAATGTTATATCAAGATTTTTATTTTCATATTTTATAGGTTTATATAAATCTGCTTACCATATAATTGATATATTAGACACATGTGGTCTAACATGATTTTTTAATTATCTTTGCTATTTGCTTATGTGGCTGAATTCTAAAAATGTTAATTTTGCAATTAATTTCCAACACATTGTTTGGTAACAATGAATAGTTTTTGTTATAAGTCACCCAAGGCCTTAGATCACTGAACTGGCTGAATGTGTCTTTCCAGTAAGTTTTGGAAACATTTATTTTTGATTCCTGTTTCATTTCTCCTTAAGTTGGTTTTTGTTCAGGAATCCATAGAAATCACTTTTTTAAAAAGTGGCTTATATTTTTCTATCACCTATATTATCCTTGAACCATATCTTCTTCTGACTCTCCCCCAACCCCCATGGGTTTTCCTGATTTCTTTCAGACTTGTTTTTGTCTACTACTGTGTCACATTGGTGTATGGCCTCTGATTTGCATTCATTGTTTTCTCATGAGAATGCATTTTCCCATTCCTTCCTCCATCTCTGCCACATACAATGTGCCACCACCCATCTGCCCCATGCCTTTCATACCCTGGCTGTGTATCTCCTCCAATCTCAGGTAGCACTTCTCAAAGTATCCTTTATGGACACTCTTCAGGTACCTTAGAGAGGTTTCATGTTCCATAAATATTCAATAAATATTTATTAATGTACAGAAGCATGAATGAAGGAGCATGTTTATAGCATACTATAGCATATTATTCAAAAAGTTCTATAATGAAGAATTTTATGTAATTTTATGTAATCCAGCATTTTCTGCACTTATATTCCTAAAAAGCATTCTGTGGTACAATACCTACATGTGCCTGTGGAATTAGTGTTGCACAAATACATCTTGCAGAACTCTGGCCTGAAAGATAACAATGCAGTGGTCACACTACATACTCCTCCCTGCATGAAACCTTAGCTCTCTCTAGATCTGCTGAGCTTCATAGGCTTCCTCTTTCCTTGCCTGCTGCATATACAGGAGACCAGTTTCCTTATTTCAGTTGCTCACACCCTCCTGTTTCTTCATTGACTCAGATATGAGATAACATTTGATCAACTACATTGCTCTCTTTCTCTTTAATCATCTGCCAATTTGCATCATTTTAAAATCACTTGCTGTCTTCCAAATCAGTTTTAAGAAGAAAGGTTATTGATAATCTCTGTCTTCTCGACTTTTATCCACGAGCATTTATTTACTCATTTATGTATGAGGTTCTGTAGGTTGAACCTACTATACTAAGTGCTTAAAATCTCTCAGAAAGGCAATTGTGAACGTGTATCCTGCCATGAATACATTTCGGCCATGGCATTCTCATCAGCTACACCTGAATCAATGTGGATGTCTAGTTGTCTTTCCTTGCTTTAAAATCCAAGTGCCTTCCTCTTAACTACCTCTGTTAATTGACCACGTATACTCTAGTCTCTCAACTTCAGCAGAAATAAGCTAAAGTGGTGAAGGAATTTCCTTACCATTTATCTTAGCATCATTTAAAACTTGTCTCAAATCTAGTATTTTCCTGGCTGATCTAATAAGCCATTTGGCCATTTCTATAAAGTCCAGCTCCAGATTTGTGTGTGTGGACATTCAGGGGGTGGAATGGAATGATGTAAATGTAAGACAAGAAAACACTAGTCTAAGCTATGACTCTTTTCTCCCTTTGATACTGGGATTGAACCTTGGGGTGCTCTACCACTGAACCACATGCCCCAGCCTTTTTTTTTTCTCCCTTAAGACAAGGTCCTCAATCAGTTGGCCAGTCTAGCCTAGAACCTGCACCTCCTCCAATCTCAGGTAGCACTTTCCAAAGTATCCTTTATGGACACTCTAAGGTACCTCTTTGGAGAGGTTTCATGTGCCATAAATATTCAATAAATATTTATTGAATGTACAGAAGCAGGAGATTTAGCCTCCCAAGTAGCTAGGATAACAGGTGCGTGCCACTGTGCCTGGCCCAGCCGTGTCCTTAAACATTGCCAACACACTGCTGGGGGCTTGTGGAAGTATCTCTGGACCATTATTGGGGACCATCAGTTGGGAGGACGTGTCTGAAAGGAAGCCTCTCCTCCTGGTTAGAAGGGAACATCTTTCTGTTTTTTATATTGGATAATGTTTGGGAAAAGTTGAAGGTGAGGTCTCCTGGGTAGTATTAGATTGTAAATGACTTTTGGTGATCAGAATGGTCCCAAAAGTTGAAACAGGTTCTAATAGTGCTTCTGAGAGGCTCAGAAACTGGAAGAGGTCCTCTAAGAATAAAATGGGCAGTAATGTTTCTTTAAGAAAAGTAGGGAATTGGTGAATGGCACAGGTGACATTGTCCCTAAAAAGCAACCCACTACTTTCCTTTCTCTTATCACTCTTATAATCCCTACTCCAGCCCTTTTCTCTTCTCATTAGCACCTCCACCAGAGTTGGAGCTGGGGGAGACAGAAGTATTCAGACATGCACCTACTGCATAGGCACTTCACTGAGTTAATGCCAGGACAGTGCTATCATTCTGTCCAGTTCTGTAGAAAAGCCAGCTTTCACCTCATCACTTAGGTATGATTTTCTTTTTTAGCAGAGAACAGTTTATTGCCAGGCTTCTCTTAACTGTACATTATAAATAGTGTCTGATTAAAAATGTTCTGGATGAGTTAATTAGTGTGGTGACTATTATTAAGCAAACTGCTTGTTAGCATTATGCCTATTTGATCTTGGTATTGATGCGAAGTAATTGACCATAGAGCTACATTTAGAAAAGCCGAAATAAAGTTTTTTTGATTTCTATTATGGCAATAAATTGTTTGTATTAAACATGTCTATGAAAATATGAGTTTCATGGAACAGAGGATCAGAATAGACTTTGTGTGGGATGTCGAATAAGGGTTGTTTTGTTTTTAGAAATATTAATACATTTGTCCAGCCTCCTTCAAGGCCAGTTCTATTGAAATAAAGTACTAAATAAACTGTTTCGGTTTCTGTCTTCATTGTTGCTGTGGAGTATATGAAAACTGAAGTGTTTTTAACTTCCCACAACTAAAGGAGATATCCTGTTAGATTCAGCTAATTGCCTAAATACTTTTTTTGGTGACAATCACTATAATAAATAGACTATTAAAGAAAAAATATGAAAAGATACTATAAACAAGGGAAACATAGCTTGCAACTATCTTCTTTCAAGTACTGGATTGTTATCTATATTATTTATTGGTATTTTGTCCAGTTCCATTATTAAGTTTCCCTAGCCATACTATTTCCATAGGGAATTAATTCCATGGGCTAATAAATTATACCGTCAGGGAGTTTTTCTTGAAATTCAGCTTAAATTTTCCCATTCTTAATTTCATCTCATTACTCCTAGTTATACCCCCTTGTACCAGGCTAAGTAATTATTCTTTTTCCTTGGAGACTCCTATTATATACCCCTCTAGTTGTCACTTCACCAGGCTATTCATATTTAGCTCCTTTAATCTGTCCTCATAAATCAATTCTTCCGTTGCCTTAATCATCATTATTGCTCTTCTAAGAACTCTCTAATTTTCAAACAGATCCAGTTCTCAGGTGCCCCCGATGGAATCAGCATTCACTCAGTGTTCTGTTCTACAGACACCGTCTTCCTTTCCTCTTCAACACGATCCAGAACAAGGGGCATCAACTTGCTGAGTGAAATCAGCACTTGTCAAACTTGGGGAGGATCTAAGTGGTGTTTTTCCTGTGGCCTACCTGCTTTCAAGGTTTATTCTGATTTTTTTCAATTTCATTGGATCTATAAGCTGTTTTGATTCCTGTTCCTATTTATATTCCACATCCTTCCATGTCCTCATTTGCTACTACCTATTAAGTCAGTCATCTGCAGTCTGTGTTAACCTGGGATTCTCGTCATCCTTGAGAACACTTAGGAAACGTGTTGAATAAAAGCAGAGCTAAAAAGTAAAAAAAAAAAAAAAAAAAAAAAAAAAAAAAAGCAGGGCTAGCACCTTGCCCACAGCTAGATTCCCTGTCAGTCCTCAGTTTCCATTGTTTACAACCCTTCAGCCAATCCCCAGTCTCTTTTAATTTGCAGTTTTGCTTATATGCTGTCCAATACAAATGGATTTGTATGATGGGTCATGGTACTGCTTTCTAAAATGAAGATATGTTGTCTCACTGCCCATTGATTTTTTTTTCTTCATTGTGAATCCTTATGGACTAACTTTGTAATTCTGTTAAAAATCCATTTTAAGCTTGCTTGGCATTCTTTATCTAACAAACAAATAGGTTACTTTGCTTGTTTCACATTGTTTTCCAGGTATGTACAAATGTTTCTTCTCTTACCATTTGTCCTGTTTGTTTGGCAGAAGGTGAAGGTGTTGTCATTGTCATTTTTTTAAAGTTTACTGTGGTAATCAATTAGAACTTGGGGAAGTTGTTTTTTTTTAGTTCTTTAGGCCCCCCTCCATATTTTCAGTATTTTTAATTTATTTCAGAAAGAAATCTCCTGTAATAATTTTGGACCTGTGATATCAAAAACTGCAATCTGTAAATGTCCATTTTATTTTTAATTTTTATTTTTTTATTAAGTCCAGGTCTCACTATATTGCCTAGATTAGCTTCAAATTCCTAGGCTCAAGGGATCCTCTTGACTCAGCCTCCCAAGTATCTAGGACTATGAGCATGCAGCCCCACATCCAATATTCTTCCCATTTTAAATCAAGAGTTTATTATTTTATTATGGCATATTTAAGATTAGTGCCATTTTATATTTTATTTATTTGTATACAAGCATCTATTGCTGAGGGTTTGTATATATTTAGATGATTTTTTCTCCAACTATTTGAAATCAGAATAGATGTTAAAAGTGTTTTATAAAACAAGTGTAGAAACTCCTAGGCAAGCTTTCTGAATCTGGAATGTACATAGCATACTACATGCAGCCAATGACTTTGTGTCCACCTCACCTGATTCTACACTGTTCCCTAGTCTTACCCATCAGCAGTCCTTTCAGCCTAGTTAACACCCTCTCCTCATAAACACAGTAACTGATCTCAGTTGGCATCTTCAACCCTATTTCTACCTGTATTCACCTTAATTCAAGTGAACACCTGACCCAGGGCTTTAATGACACTCCTGACTTTCCACATCTTCCAACTGAAACTTTCTTTCTTTCTTTGCATCATTTTTCTCTTTTCCAGCTTTCAAGAAAGCTAGGTTTATTCTTTTACAAGACCCCACATTTCCCCATACATACCATTAACCACAAACATTACATTTTTCTACTTCCATCTTGCAAGGCTTTTCTTTCTCTTCCCCAGAAGAGAAAAGCTTCCTTCCCTAGAGATGTCCCCAAAGTGAATATCCCTAAGTTCTCCTATCCCATTTTAAAAAGTTCACCTTTGCATCCCCACCCTTCTTGCCTTATTCCCTTTCTCTGACTCTCTTTCATACAAAAACCCTAATCTCTTGAAGGGTTTTAGCCAGTGCCACTCCACAGGGACTCCCCTGGAGTAGCCACATGATCTGGGACAGAATTCTTGCTGGAGTATGCTTCAGGGTTCTCACACACCTTTTTATACATTCTTTGAACGCTCTTGATTCATTTCCACAGTGTGATAATAACTCCCAAATTCTCTTGCAGCTCTTCCAAATGTTGCTTATTAGTCTCTTTTTATGGTTTTTCTTTCTGACCTGGCTGCTAAATGCACATATTCTCCTTGACGTCACTTAGCAACCCAAGAGAAGCAATCTCCACATGGACCTGAGGGGGCCCTGGGTTGCCTGACCTGGCCTACCACCCCAGGCTTCCAGCCCATTCTTTTTAGGTTGCCTATTATTCCCAGAACAGTTATGTGCCTGCACATAATTTCCTTTAATCCCTCTGGTCCCTCAATCCAGAACTTCCCCAATTTGCAAAATCCTTCAGTCAAATCCCTTTTAATCTTTTACTGACCCCCAACTCAGGATGAATCTCCTGTTCCCCTCAGGTTAAAAAAAAAAAAAAATGAAGTGTCCATTGTGCATCTCGTGTGTTCCAACATAGGTTAGTTGGGTATTCACATATCTCTCTTCAACTCTGTTCATGCATTCTTGGTTTATTCCTCATTTTATGGAGACCCCTTTGAGGTAGATCCTGTATTTGTTATGTATGACTCACAGATTTTAGGCTATAGTAGAATTTTTAAGATTTCATTTTATTTACATTCTTTTATCAATAAGCAGATATTGAACTCTGAATCCAGACAAAGCATTCTGGAGGGATGCAGGAGAAATGAAAATGGAAAAGATATTAGAATATACTTCAAGAAATATCAGCCAGGGTCAGTTTAATAGTATTTACTGTACAACAATAGTATTACCGTAATACAACAATATTACTGTACAAGCACTGCACAATGTCTGGCCTCATAGGTGGTAAAGAATACAGAACAGTAATGTGAGCAGAAATGGCGAGAGTTAACCAAGGAAGTTTCCAACATTTATGTAGGACAATGAACAAGCAAGTTGAAACCCAGTGCTGAGCTATGTGGTGACTGGAAGACAAAAAATGAAAATCCAGAAAGATGAGTGACGGAGGAGTAACAGTCTCTGTGATCTTGTATTTTATGTATGGGCAGTGTAGGTTTCATAGCCGCAGAAACTCTTTGGAAACCATTCAAATACAGTCTAGTTCAATTTGAAACCTTTGATTCTTTTCTTGGTAGCACATACTTGTTGCTCTTTTTCTAGAAAATTTTTTTTATATTGGTTTTATCTTTTTCAGTTTTATACATAATCATCATGTCCTTACAGGAAGGTAAGGGACAAATCTTACTTTTTTTTTTTTTTCACTAAAAGCATATTGCATTCCCTTTTTGTAACAGATTCATGCCCAAGCACAAAATAACCCATTTAAAGAGGATGCTCAGCCTTAAAGGAAATGGCGATTCTGCTCCATCCATGGCCTGTCCTTCCCAACAGGAGCAAGGAGATTCTGAGAATTTGCTGGAGAATTTTAATTCAGAGTATAATGAACACTTTGACTTTGATACTGTACAAGAAAACCTGGATGACTCATCGATGCAAGAGCCAGACTTGAGACAATCCAACTGGTCTGATGATTCAAGCTCTCATTGTGGGGAAAATGAACAAAATCTGACTCTTAATACCTGTGACACTCTGCGAGGAATTGATGATCAGCAGAGACCACTCCACATTGTTTGGCCTCATAGATGGTAAGTCAAGACATGCCAATTTAGTAAGTTGTAGAACTAGTAATAGAATATATATTTTGATGATTAATTTATTAATTCGTTGACTTTATACCTTTAGAAAAATCATTTTAACATAGTAGTACTAGTAATATAGTGGCAACATGCTACTACTCAAGATCTTTACATTAATGATTGTGTGTTTAGATTAAATTTGAATTACAGACAATTGTTTGCAATGATTTGCTCAATTAACAATAGTAGCCAGACACTTCTAGGAAATTGAATTTTGTTCAAGAAGTTTCAAAGTATCAACATATAAGAATAGGATACCATTTTATATAAACCCACACGCAACGTTGTCACAGCACTGTTTCATTTGTATACATTGATAAAGCAGTATTACTGTTAAGACAAGAACAATTTCCATTATTTACCACTACTTTGACCAGTTTCAACTGGATGGCTTTGTTTTACTTGTCATAATAAATCAGTACACTTGAAACAGTTTCCTTTCTTCCAAATGCTTCTGTATTTTGCTAAGCAAAATACTGTCTTTCCGAATCTTTTCTAAACAGAGGAAAATCAACTGCAACATATAATCCCACCAAATATAAACTCATAAACTTAACCATGGCTTCTATAAATTAGGATTTAAGGAGGTAAAATGTCCTGATAATCTTCTGGTATTAGGCATGAACATTTTAATCTAGTTTTTATTCCTCCCAGTTAGTTTAATCTGCGTGTGGCCTGATTAGAGTTCTCTTCCCCCACAGATTATGGTCTCTTTATTGCAGCGTTGCTGGGCTGATCATTAGGTCCGATTTTCTGAGAGCAACTGTTTGCAGGTGAATTAATAAGCACAGCACACCGGCCGGCCAAAGCGCCTTTGCCGAGGATTTGACTTCCAGCACATTAAAACTCCAGAAGCTCTCCCGGTTGATCTGCAGCATCTGGTACCTAAAGGGATTTTTGTCTTTGATTCTAAATGTATGAACATAAAATTTAGGCATTGAAAGTTGATGTGGAATGAGTTTTTGGATTTGTTTTTTCCTCATCACACTTCCCGCATACCCCCTCTAAGGGAATAACGTTTATTTGGAAATCATATTTTACTTAGAATGTAACAGTGTTCTGTATTCTTTTGTGTTAGTTTAAAATGCACTGGGTGTGGATGAGATTAACCTGTTTCAAGGTAAAATGCATGACCTCGTTCACTCCCTTCAGAACAGCCTGTTCTTTTATTACACCAATCTTTAGTTGTCTCTGAAAAGAATATTTATTGCAAGAAAATCAGTTCTAAAAAGTTTGGTTCTGGATTATCATAAAAAATGCTAGATTAAATCATTTCTAGACTGCTTTTACAAAACAGCAATATAGAGGAAAGAGTGAGAGAACCATGTTATTCAATACTTTGCACAAAATAAGACAGAGCTATGTTAATAAAATTAACAATATTAAATTGAATAATTCCCTCTCTTCCTTTGTATATTTTTGCTTTAATTTAATTTAATTGCCTAAAGTTAGTTGCTTAAAGAGATGCAGCATTATGTTTGTGCACATTCTTATTGTTAAAGCTAAATTATTTTTAATTTGGAGAAGAGGGAAAAAAGCCGCATCAGCAAGAGTAAATGCCAAAATATAAAAGTAACACATTCATCCTTACGGGTAATATAGTAGAACATTGGAAACTTGGAGGTTGCCAGACACATAGCTAACATTAGGGCTAATTTTGAAAATCTAGCGTGCAGTCAATTTTACTGATGCCTGGGGACATACAAGGTAGAAGCTGACAAGAGAACTAATTTTGTTTGGGTTATTTACTGCTATGCATCATCCGCGGGTTCCCGCCTGACACACAGCTATATGAAGGGGGATATTATCACACACTAAAAATTTATGTTGACATTCGATATTTGTTCAATATGTCAGCAGTATTACTTTCATAATCAAAAGAGTAAGAAAAAGAGAAAAGAAAAGCACTTTATGCTCATATAGATATATCTTTTTAATAACAGTCTATAAGGTTAATATAGTTTACCTTTGAGAGTATACAATGAAAACAAGCAGGGTTAGGAGGGGAAATGACAGAAAGCATCAACCCGAGCTGTTTGTTTGCCATTACCTAAGCGAGCCATGTCAGCTCTCTGGCCCGCGTCTGATAGCTATTTGTTGTACAGAGAGCACAGCATAAAAAAAATATCAAACTCTTAATACTATTGTGTGCCCATAACCATCTGTCACTGCTAGCCTGGAGATGAGAGGAAGATTACGAGGAATAAACACTGAGCCGCCGAGCATTGGTAAAGCCTTCGGGCAAAAAACTCTTGTGGGGACATCAAAGACATTCTAATTCCGAGGCAGTCAAGGATTACAGTGTGTAACCTGTGCTGACAACAGATAAATGACTGGCAATATTGTGCCAGAGCTGTTGGGTCCTGCATGGAGTACTGATGATGATGATGATGATGTTATCTTGCAGAATGGACTCTGCTGGGATAATTTTATGATAAAACACTTTTTTCAAATGCCACTGGGTCTAGGCAGACATTTACTAGCTACAGGGGTAGCAATCAGTTTCTTCAAAATTTACTGTTCTAAGCCCATTAGAGTTCCAGCGCAGCAAGACTCTTCAATGAAAATCTAAAATGCCTATATTTTCTTTAGGAGAATATATGCAAATGTTGGGAGCTGAACTCCTACCCTTTAGTGGTAGATGCCTTATCATCTGATTTATGTAAATTTGCTCATAAAAATACAGTTTATTTTTAATTGGTGAATATGAATTAGAAAATTAAGATTCTGGTTCAGCATTCATCAAACATCCCCAGCTACAAGCACACATTTATTTAGACCCCTGATTGTATGGGTAGAAATCATATCACTGACCAGTCAATGTGAATCGTATTCTAAAGGAAACCAGGGTTTCCACTGGAAGGACCAAGGTTTTGACTCATCTGCAGAAGAACGAGTTTGAGCCTTCTGTTTTTCATGTTGTTGTCAGTACTCCAAGTGATTTCACCTGCTTGAAGGGGGCTTTTCCTTGAAGTTGCCTGCAGGAAGGTCTTCAGTCTGTTTCAAGTTTGCCTTGGCCATGCACATTTTCCAGAGAGAAGGTGTTTTGGGGGCAGGAGAAAGCATCAATGGTTGTTTCCCTTGTAAACATAAAGGAGAAATAGACACTGGAGAGGGCAACAGGGTTGTAAGATCCTGTCATTACCAATGCCTAACAAAACAAAAATAAAACCCTCCTCCTTATCATAAAAAATATGCCCATGATATCATACAGTTGTGGTAGCCAACTCTAAAAATGAAGTGATGCTGACCTCATTGTGTTAGTTCCACACTGGGATCATGAATGGCCTAAAATATAGTGTTAGCCTCTAACATATCTTGTACTAAGTCAACCAAATGTAGAGCCTCCTTGCTAGGATATGTATCAAAATCAAAAGTGACATTTTCTAGAAGATACATTCTGGCTTTAAATCTGTGTTAAAATGTCTGTGCATGAGAACAGGCCCTTAAATGCAAGGCTTGCCCCCTCTCTTCAGTCTTTCTGAATCTGAGCTTGTCAAGGATTATAGTGTGCAACCTCTGCTGACAGTAGATAAATAACTGACAGCATTTTAGCAGAGTTGCTGGGTTCTCTGCAGAGTAATTTGTTTTCTCCTTTCTACCCAGTCTTTAATGTTTTGTTCTAAACATCTACAGCAAAGCACGCTTAATAGAAATGACTTATAGGGAAAGACCTGTAAAAACTCCACTGCAATTTGCAGTACTTATTTTTTAACTATTTTCTTTCCAAATGTTACACAAACACTATAACATTGCAGTGGTTTCCAACCTTTATGTAAATGTTCTCTGAACTGAAATGGTCACAGAGACACACTGCTGGAGGGACAGAGAACACAAGCTTAGAAGGCATCAAAAGCTCATTGCCCTTGTTCTCAAAACATTTTCATCTCAAGACCCTCCTCACACTTCTAAAACTTGGTGGGACACCTAAGGGTTCTTGTTATTGGTATTGTAACTATTAATATTCACTGTATTAGGAATTAATATTAGGAAAAAATTCTTAAATCTACATTAAATCATTTTTTTAAAAAAAACAATAATCAACTAAGTACATGGTAATGTAAAAAGTGAATTTTTATGAAAATAGCTGTTTTCCAAATCAAAATCTAATACTGCAAAGAGTGATCTTATCATACATTTATGTAAATCTAATGCCTAAGTGGAAGATAATCGAATTCTTCCATCTCTTTAGGTATTAAATCTATTGTAATATGTTGTTTTGAAATTTATGGAGAAATCCTCCTCTCAACAAGATGTCTTTGGAAAAGAGAATGTTTTAATGACCTATTCTTGTACTGTTGATATTCTTCTTTGAAATGACACAAGAAAAGGTTAGTCACAATGTGGAGTCTGAGACCACGCAATGAGTTCTTCATGCTCTGCTACTTGCAGTTTGAATGGATTTTGTGGCATCATGCATTGGTCATTCAAAGAATATAGGCTTCCTCAATAATGCAGATCTTTCGAATGTTAACACAATTCATTATACAGTTTCAAAAACTCACATTTGTTAACATCACCAAAAATGTCTCATAAGAGACATTTTTGAGTCTTGGGAATCTATTAAGCTCATAGTGTAGATACAATTTTTCAAAAATTCTAATGGTCACTTAGAAGCTTGAATTTATAATTACAGCAAATATATTAGTTGTTTTACTTGAAGTAGTAATAGATTCACATTGTTCATATTTGAGAAAATGTCTGCCAAATTTTCTAGTGTGATTAACATAGTTTTAGTTCTTTCAATTAAACTCAGTATTTCATGGAAAAGGCCAGTAGTTTAACTCAGAGTACCAACAATTATACAATACTTTTCCTCAGGAGAGCACATATTGTATCTTGGTGTACAGTAAAAGTGCATTATATGTATTTCAAATTTTATCACAGAGACTATTAAAAGACATCTAACAAAAGGTTGAATTTTATGAAATTAATAATTTTTCCCACTTCTTCAAGGACATTCTTAAGTGAAACAGATGTGTTCCCTTTCTTTTTTTCTCTTTTACAGAGGGTTCAGGTATTGAAGAATCCTGTGTCTTCTAGTTCAGTTTGCTGCCATTGCCTTTAATTGTGCTGAGACTACTGGAGTTTTACCCATCAATACTTTTGCACTCTCAGGGCATGTGTCAAAACAATGAAAAGGGCAAATTACATCTTAGTATTAGACTACTCTTTGCAAACCAATATCACATGTGATTGATAGTCACATACATACAAATATGGGGGCTGAGGTTGTGGCTCAGTGTAGAGTGCTTGCCTAGTATATGTGAGGCACTGAATTCGATTCTCAGCACCACATATAAATAAATAAAATAAAGGTCCATTGACAACTAAAAAGATGTATTTTAAAAAAATAAATATGGCTGTCACTCGCCATTGGAAGTGCCTAATTTTTAGTGCTAGAGACTAAATATTTCATTTTCTGAATGTTAAAATATTATATTGTATTTCAGTTTTTTATTTAGCAGTTGGTTGCAAACAAGCCATCATCATATATAAGAAAACTTTCTCAGACCAAACAGAATTAGCTTTTATGTGGGTTAGGTAGTTAGAAAACCACAGGGTAGAGATCTATGATCTCGAAAATTCTGTTCTGGTCCTGAAAACCCTGTGAATGGCCCCTATGGAGGTGTGTATTCTGGTTAAGAAAGATTAGAAAGGAATGGGCTATGTGGCATGTTAAGGATTTTGAAATTACTAGAGTAACTACATTTAGGAGTTCTACCATGACCTCTTCACTTGGACTATGGGGAAATTGTCAGAGCTTTTCACTTTAAGTTGAATGACTTTTTATGATCTCTATGGTGTTTGCAGCATTTTCCAAATAATGTTGATAAATTGATTTATGTGAAGTTGATTACAGTTAAGAATATAAATTTAGAAAGGACAGAGTCCAGTCATTGAGAAATAAAAACAGATTTGAACACACTTAGGTGAGTCACTGGAGAGAAACATGTACCTTAATATTGAAAGAATCTGACATCTATATTTTTAGAAACTTTCTAACTAAAAATAAGTGATATAAAATGGAAAATTGTGCTTTAATGCTTGGTAGTTAAACAAATTGCCTTTTTTCATTCTTTGACTCACTGAGGTTTAAAAATACACTTTGGTGGAAAAAAAAAAAAAGAATGATGACTGCCTTCTGCAA
Source organism: Urocitellus parryii (assembly GCF_045843805.1). Taxonomy (NCBI): domain Eukaryota; kingdom Metazoa; phylum Chordata; class Mammalia; order Rodentia; family Sciuridae; genus Urocitellus; species Urocitellus parryii. The sequence continues at coordinate 199,820,653 of NC_135531.1, read as the reverse complement.
AGATGCATGTTAAATGGTTGGAATCTGTTTTTAAGGTCAAAGCAAAGTTACCTTGGTCTTCTCATTGCCAAGATACCATAAGAAAAATTGATGGGTAGTCAACTCTTACAGGTTTTACTGGTTATTTGCTTATAATAGAATAATTTCGGATTGAATAATTTTGGATATCAGTCTTCAGGTGCCATGCCAAGACAGGAACAGAAAGTCAAAGTGCTAGTATTTGTACACTAATATTCTGTGCTCTATTTTAGTGTTTTGTATAAATCTGTTTATCTGAAAGAAAAATAATGGTCCTCACAGAATCATAGTTCTGGGAACAATGGTCATTGGTCTGGCTACCTGCCTTTCAGTGCATGCCACTAAAGACCTGTGCACATCCATCTTACTTGTTCCGACCTCTAAATAAAGATGATTCCATAGATTTTTTTTTTTTAGGAGCACAAGCCATTTTCACAGTTACATAAACTTTCATGTAAATAATCGCTGCCCTCTAGCCACTTTTAATATAAAGTGGCTAGTTTTGAGATTTACTAGGCATAGAGTCTAAGAGCTCTTTGAAAGGGATCATCTAACCAGTTCTCTTTTTAACCATCAATTGGTCAAAGTTCACATGAATAATCAGATTCTAATTGATTATAATCATTCCCAGTTCAATCAGTTTTCTTCAGTTATATTCTCTTGCCTAGAGTTCTTTGGGAAAGTTTTGTTTGTTTGCTCATTTGTTTGATTTTGTACATAAAGAATTACAAATGAGCTCTGGCATTTGAAAAACAAAATGCTCTCTAGAGAACTGTACTAGAATCTTTGAAAAAAAAATGTAATCAAATACCCAACTCAAATTAACCAGGTGCTGTATGATCTACTAGTTTATTTTGTCCTCTAAAGTAGCACTATTAAATGAATTTATGGGACTCTTATAGAATTTTGACTAAGTTTTAGGAAAATAAGTACTAAAAAAATTCATAGCCAATTTTTTTTTTAAATAGCCTTACCCAAATACCATTTATAATTTCCACTATAGCACTTTTGGGTTTCTTGTCATTTTCCAAATAATTGAACATATAAAAAAATAAATACACATTCAACATTTAGGTTCTCACTGCCTCTTGAGGTGTTTTTAACACTAGCACACTATGTCATAAGCAACTTCTACCTGTCATGAGACTGTTATCTCTAGAATATCATAAACTAAAGCTCTTGTTACCTTTCTTGACTGTGATGTTTAAAACATTCTCTAATCTTGACTACCTTCATAAACAATTACTGCAAAAGAAGGTATTTGAATTTAATATGCTTATGACAATCATTTTCAACCATTACGACCCCTGTCTCTTTTCTGACAACGTTCTTTTGATCATATTATTTTACCAGACTTAATATCACAGATGAGGGGCAGATGAGTTAGAAGTAGATAGTCACTTCTAACTGGGTGTGTAGATATATGGATGGATGGGTATGTCATTTATTTATTTGTTACACATATTCATGTCCCGTACATTTAATGTGTGTATGTTAAAATGGATTTCTCTGTTTAGCTTTTCTCCACACCATCCCAGTTGACCTTTCTATAATTAACCCACTCTTTCCTCTCAGGACTAATGTCCCTCCTGTTGCTCTTTTTCATTTTTGTACTGGAGATTTGATCCAGGGACACTTCACCACTGAGCTACATTCCCAATGCCCAGCTCTTTTTATTTTATTTTATTTTTTTATTTTGAGAAAGGGTCTCACTAAGTTGCTTAGGGCCTCACTAAGTTGCTGAGGGTGGCTTTAAACTTATGATCCTCCTGTCTCAAACTCCTAAGTTGCTGGGACTACAGGCATCCACTACCACCCCCGGCCCTTCGTGGTTATTTTCTATCTTTGCATGGTGGCTGTTACTCTTACATTTCTGTAGAGATTTCCTGAAACATTTTTTTCTTCCTCATACATCTGCCCTTATTTAAATTCCAGTGATGTGTGAATCCCCTGACTGTGAGTTTCCATGCAGCAAGGGCACTGTGCTGTCCAGTGCGCCCCATAAACATGTAACAGAGTTTGCACTTTCCACATGCCTCCTAGCCATACGCATTTCTTGTTTTAAATGATGTCAGTTGTTTTAGGTCCGAAGGTCCTCTAGGATAGAGGCAAAAACATTTTTATTTTATTTGGACAGGGAGCAGGTTTCAGTAGCATCTAGCCAGACTACCTGGCATGTGGAGATAATTTGTCAATGTTACTTAATATTAACAATGATGAGTTACAGGGTGGTTGATTATCACCTGTTCAATGAGTCCAGCTGAGGACAATAGAAACATAAAGGGGTTAAATTTCCAAAATTACAGGTGGAAGTGGTCATGTGATCAGCATTGCTTTTTTAGAAAACCTATGGTTCTTTTTAGTTCTTTATAAAATGCCTTTAAAATAGCAGTTGCAACTACAAATCGTTCTTTGTGAAAATCAGACAATTCATTTTAACAGAAGGACAGAAGTATTTGAAAGGGAGAAAGGCTCAAACTGGTTAAAACCAAAGTAATTTCCATTATTGAAAAAATAAATTCAGAAGGGAAGATCCCTGTAGATTTTTTTTTTTCCTGGTGCTGAGGATTGAACGCAGGACCTTGTGCATGTGAGGCATTATACCAACTGAGCTATATCATATCCCAGCCCTCTGTAGATTATTTTTTCACCTACTTCTTCATCATAATGCAGATGTTAAATAATTTTAAAGCAATCTATTGACATCACTCTTTAAACTCTTACTTAAAATCTCAAGTGAATGGGATTCTATGGTTTTTATAGGCTACCCAGTCTAAGGTTCGATGACCAGATTTTTCTTTTTTTAAAATCAGTCAATGACACCAAAGAATTCCAAGGTAAAATAGCAATCACTATTATAAATTATGTAAGGTTTTCTTTTTCCTTCGTATCATCTTTATTGGGTATGCAGCTAATTAGCTATTTCAGCACTATTCGGGCTAGCATCATTTGTTGGTTAAACAAAAGAGGGGAAAATTCAGAAACACAAAGAGGCGAAATGTTTGAGATTTGTTCTTACTCAGATGTATCCCTCATAGTGCCTATCTCCTGTTGAAGGAAATAATTTATCGTGATCTTAGTCAAAAGCATTTCTGTCTTTGCTGTCCTTTTTCATTAATTTAGATATGTTTCTAAGATGAGAAATGATGTTACTTCTAATTATGGTTACATGTAGTTAATTTCCTTCTTTTTTACTAAGCTTAGTGTGAAAGGCAGTTTCCTCCCAAAGAGGCGGGGGGAAGCTGGTTACTGGGAGGGGAGAATACTGATAGAGCTGATCTTCCTGTTGCCTTAGCAACAGATTTATTTATTAGGGGTTGAAATGACATGAGTTAATATACCGCATACCTGCTGATCGGCAAACTCCCCTATTTCAGCTGCAGTTGACAATTAAGTCCTGGACAGCTACAGCCAGGGGTTAATGTTCCTCATTAGGAGAACTAGGTCATTACTGGGAAATCAAGGCACTTAAGGCAGCATGGGTAAAATACAAAATTCAGCATCTAGACGAGTGAGGCTTTTTTATGTTAATTAACCTTATTTTCCTAGGTTTAAAAAAAATCTTATATGCACATGTCAGTGGATCAATTAATTGAAAAAAGAGCTAGTTTACTTTACTCTCTGAGTTGTCTTCATTTCCTTTGCAAGGATTTCATTATTTTATGGAAAATTCTTATGTCTATATGATGAGTAAAAAGGGTATTAAAATTAAGAAGGGAATCATCATGGAAATCAGCTTTACCACAAGGGAATGAGCAAATAAAAGCCTTGGAAATGAAAATAAATAAGCTTTGCTAATACCTCACCTAAGGAGCAGAATATAAGCCCATCAGAGCTGAGAGATGTTTAGAGGTACTTCTTTGCTTCTTTATTAAGCAGTTACATAGCTATTTGACCTTCAGAAACTGAAACTTTAGAAAAGTGACTCCAAGTGGTTTGTAAACATTCTATTTGCAGAAAGCCGTGTAGCAGTTTAACAAACAATAACTTTCTAGTTCATAATTGGCTTTTTAAAATACCAATAAAATTAGATACATTAGTTGAAAGTTTTTATTAAAATGTCTGAGTGGGTGTTTTTTTACTTGATAAGTTCATAAATAATGTATCAAGTCCCTTCTGAAAGCTTTGTTTTCTTATTTCTTTAAAGAGCCTTTATGTTGAAATGGGGGTATTTATAGAGTAGAAAAAGATTTATTGCCCAGAATCCTATTTTATCTTCATTACTGTACTGTCTCCATTGAAACCACATCTTATCAATTCTTTCGTTTCTAGAACTTTCTATGTGGACACAGACAAAAGCAACAAGGTGCTTTTCCTAATTTTATTCCCTAAAACACTATGCCTTTCCAACTGAAAAACCAAAATCATCATAATACTCTTCTCTCCCACTCACATGCTGTAAACTCATCTTATTAACTGAAGGATAATTGATTGAGTCCCAAAAACTTAGTGTAGAACTCATGTCATCTTCTTCTGCACCAAAAGAAATGTATGACTCACCTTTATCAGCTGTCTCTGATTCAATGGATTATTTTTCACTCACCAAAAATCATTTTGCAATTCATAAGTGAAACCAGGTGCTCAACTTCTTCAGGAAATGCTACTGTATAAAACCTGTTGGTATATATATATATATATATATATATATATATATATAGCCACTTATCTTCTGATTGAACATAAACTCACTTTTCTAGGTGTCACTTCTCAAGGCTGCTGCTTTCAGTAGAGCATTTTCACTCTGAAATTATATAGGATCCTTATACTACTGCCCCTCTTCATCTAGCATGTTCATTCCTTGGTTTTACCAAAAACATTTTTAAAGGAGAAATGGCTTCTCCAACTTCAGAATCACTTCCCAGGAGCCAGAGTTCTAGAAAAAATGAAGTACGGAAAAGATCATGAGCTGTTGCCCAACATTCCTTTTTTTTTTTTTGTCCCCCCCGCCCCGCCTTGGGAATACAGTGTGACCATGTATTTCAGCCTGTACTGTATAGGGTGACCTGACTGGACCTATAGCCAGAAGTGATGGAGGCCACTGCCAGGCCGAATCCATAAAAATGTCCCACCCACATTCTCCCAGGCTCCTCTTCCCTTCTGGCTGGACAGTCATAGAATCGCTTCTTGAGGATGACAGTGCCACCTTGGCTTAGAACTTTGGATGACCCCATAGAAGAAAATTGCCCTTCTAATCTAAGCCTGTCTAGCACTTTCATGGTTCCTACATGTTTTTTATATCCATTTAATGTTGTGAATGTAATGGATGCAGAAAGCTATAGTAGTGCAAACACACATGGTAGTAGTAGTGGGTAGTAGCAGTAAAAAACTTAAGAAGTGATCAGGATCTATTTTGCAGATTTTGACCTAAGTAAGTAAATGAAAGTGCTATTCACTGAGTTAGGAAGCCCTTGGGGAGGAAAAGGTTTTAAAAGTTTGCATTTAGACATATTAAATTAGAGATATCTTTTAGATTTGCAAGTGATTTTAAGTTGGAAGCTCACATACAAGTCTGTCATTCAGATGAGCAGTCAGGGCTGAATATAGAAACTTCTGACTTATCAGCATGAATATGTTCAACTCCTTTAAAGAATTTTTAACATATATCAGATTTTAAACCTCATGAATTGCATTTTAAGCTTCCTGGTTTTAAACATTAAATTTTTACTAATTCTGTGGGCAGCAGTTGAGGCTTACTTACACTCACAGCACAGTAGTATCTGGTCTCTATCTAAGTCCTGGCTGTGAATTACCAAGTTTGTGCCTGCAGACAGGATACCTGCTCTCTAAACTTCAGTTTTCTTCTTTGTGTGATGGAAACCATGTTATCTACATTATAGGATTTTTCTGAGGATTAAAGAAGATGAAACATGTAAATGAGTTAGCACAGTTCCTGGCAGAGAATAAGCACCTCATAAAGAAACATTGACTATTATTATTAGTAAATAATACAGAGTACTTTGTTAGCTCACAGAGACTGTTGCTTTTACCCACTTCTCTTATTGGTTAAAATCAATTTTTTTCTTAACTCATCTAGAAAAAGAAAAGAAATGAAACAGCTAAATAAAGTAGTCTTTTTTCGTCTTCATTTTCAGCCTACCCAAAACAAGTACATACTGTACAGAAAAATGGAATTAAACTACAGAGCAAACACTTCTAAGGAGCAGCATCTGCCTTGTAAATGAAGTCTATAAAAGGCTACCAAATGTCCCTTCACATTTTTATGATTGTTAGAGTATTACTAAACCTGGATGGAATTTTTTTTAAGCTCTTACATCAAGCACCCACACTGTCAATATCACAAATTATTTCCGTTTTTAACAAAATGGCTGCCATGTGCCTTTGCTTAAAAATTGCAAAGCCTTTATAGCAAGAAAACAAATAACCTGATTTTTTTAAATGGGTGACCTCTGTAGTCATTTATCAAAATAAGACATACCCATAGCCAACAGATCAATAATCTTTAGGCAAATACAAATCAAAACCAAAATAAGATATCACTGCACCCCAGTTTGTATGGTTATTAAAAAGAAAAAGGTAATCATTGGTAAGGGTGTGAAGAAAAGAGGACTCTTATATACTGTTGGGGGGAATGTAAATTAGTACAGCTGCTATGGAAAACAGTATGGAGGTTCCTCAAAAACTTAAAAATGGAACTACCATATGATCCAGGAATTCCATGACTGGGTATATATCCAAAGAAAATGATATTCTATTCTATTCATGATATCCAAGATATAGAATTAGCCTGCATGTTCATTAGTGGATGAATGGATAGAGAAAATGTAATTATATATATATATATATATATATATATATATATATATATATAATGTTTATATATGTGTATACACACACACATACACACACACAGATTTTTGTACACACATACTACATGCAGAGTGGAGTAGTATTCAGCCATAAAGAAGAATGAAATTATGTCATTTGCAGAAAAGTGATAGAACTGGAGGATATCATGTTAAGTGAAATAAGTCAGGAACAGAAAGACAAGTGTCACATTTTTTTTCTCACGTGTGAAAACTCAAAAAAAAACAAAGTAAAAGAAAAACAAGATTATTAGGAAAGGTGAAGAGGGCTGGGGAGGGGGGGAAGGAAAGGAAGGCAAGGGAGAGTTGTGGGGACAATGAATATGATCAAAGCATGATGTCTCCATCCATAGAAATAAAACACTGAAATTCATTGAATTGTACAATTGATATGCACTTATAATTATAATTTTAAAATAAAGAAATTTTTAAAATTGAACATAAAACATGTTTTTTGCCAATTTTTAGATTAATTAAAATTTTAAAGTTAATCACATTTTAACATATTTTTAAATATACAATTTGGTAAAATATACTTTCTATCTGTATGATTGTCGTATTTTCTTGGTTGTTCCTTTAAAGAAAAACAGCTTTAATGGGTGATAAGTTGTGAATATAGATAGTGGAAAAAAAAATCTTTAATGGGCGATCAAATGTGAATATGGATATTGACTCCTGAGCTTCATATGTTAAAGGCTTCCTCCCTTGGGTACCAGTATTGGGAGGTGCTGTGTACCTAGTGGCCTAGGAAGCAGTTCTTAGGTCATTGGAACTATGCCCTCAAATGAAATTAAAAGACATGAGTCTCTTAGTAACTCTTCTACTTCCTTACTTATGACGTGAATGGTTTCCTACAATACACACTTGTTTATGCACTTATCATATGATGGACATTCAGATTGTTTTCACTCTTCTTGGCATTTTTTTCTACATTTGCATATTAGTATTTATGAACAAAAGTTTTCATTTTTCTGGGATCATAGCTAGTAGTGTCGGATAAGTTTTTGTTTAACTTTTTAAGAAAAAAGCAAATCACTCCTCATGACAACAACTTAGTAACTCTTTTAAAATTCATTCACTTTTTAAAAATATTTATTGAGCTTCCTCTAAAGCTAGGCTCTATACAAAATACTATATATAGTCAACTCTTGATTATCTACTGTAATTGGAATGAAAGGTAGTAATCTGAACATTTAAAATTTCTTCATTACCCATAAGTCTAATGTAGTGCATAATTACCAGTGTCTTCAAAAAAATGTATTATCTTAAAGAACCTATTATTCCAAATGTGTACTGAAAGACTGTATGATTTATATGATTGGTAGCTACCAGGAATTCATTGATGAAAAGAGAATCAACAGTTCAGGAAATGAGACAGGTATATAAATAGCCTTCAAATATTTCCAACACCCTTATCATTTTCTAAAATAAAATGCATCCGAATTCAAATTTTTGCTTTTGTCTTCAAACACTTCAAATATATTACTTTACCTTTCATGTTTCATATTTCCAATATATGAAATGTTTGGGGATCTGCTGGATTTGGGGGTTCTTTTTCCCCTCTTGGCTCCTGTTCTTTTGTGCCCCTTGAGTTATTTTCTTTTTATTTTTGACCATGTGCCCATATATTTTTTAAACTTTACCATGGGAAAGTCTCTGAGACCTGACAAGTGTATCTGAAATTCTCTGAGGGGCTATCTATTGGCCTCTGTCAATGCTTAAGGGAATAACAGCCCTGTACCATTTCACACTGAATTCTCAGTTAAGGTTGTTTCTTAGTTTGACCACTCAGGTAGCTTGATGTCAGATTTCGCACTTGTTTGCGGGCAGATGTGAGATTAGGAAATGGCAGGACAGTTTTACTGATCTGTAAGGACAAGCTCTGTCTTCACGTCTCTTCCATGCCTACTTTTCTTTCCATTCTCCCACTGCCCACATTCCTTATTCTAACCCTCACTAATGTAAACTTAAACTGCTGGTACGTTTTGGATGTAGTTTGTCCCCCAGGGGTTAATGAGTTGGAAGCTTGGTCCTCAGTGAGGTGGTATTAAGAGGTTGTAGAACCTGCAAGGTGTGGCCTAGAGGGAGGTAATTGGTTCACTGAGGGTGCTGTTCCTAGAAGAGATTAATGCTGGTCTCTCAGCATGAGCTAGTTCCTGTGGAAGAGAGCTGTTATAAAATGTGCAAGGCTGCCCTCTGAGTTGCTCTGGCTTCCTGTCCTGCTATGTGTTCTCTCCCTCTTGTGTGGCACTCTCATCCTAATGCCATGAGCCATGTGTGACATAGCCATAGTGGCCCTCACCAGTATTAGGGGCTGCCTAATCTTGGATTTCCAGCTTTCAAAACTTCTTTATAAAGTACCCGGCCTCAAGCATTTTTTTTTTTTTTAGCAACAGAAAATGGACTAATGTGGCCATTTAATTGCCTCCTAATTCTCTCTTCTACATCCTTAACACTCTTCAGTTTATATCTCGAGTGTCTATCTCAATCTCTTTACTTTTTTTTTATATCATTTTGCTCTGTGTCCTTCCATGGCTTTTACTTTCTTTATCAGTGGTCTCAACCCTGGCTGCCCATTAGAATGAGGAATTTTTCAAAATTAGGGAATGCTTGTTTGCCTTAAACCAATTAAGCAGCAATTTTTGAGAGTGAGTCTCTTAACATTAATTTTTTAAGCTTTCCAGATAACTCTGGCTCTGTTGTGTAGCCAGGATCTGACTCTCTTGTGCAGCCAGGATTCAGAACTACCGGTCTGCAAGGGATTTTTTTTTTTAAAGAACTGCCTTAATCTAGCAAATAAGACCTCATAGGACAGTGGTCAATCCTGGCTGCATATAGAAATAGCCATGCATGAGCCCCCATGCTGAAATTCTGATTCACTTTTGTCTGTATAGAGCCTGGGTACTGGCATTTCTGATGATTACCTAAGACTCACAACATGTAGTGTTAAGAACCACTGCCCTAGGATCATAGACTCACAGACTTACAGGGACCAGCTGCTGATGAGTGAAAGGGCTAGGTGGGAATGGTGGTAAACTGGAGAATACCACACTCCATAAGGGGCAGGTGACCCTACTCAGCTCTTACTGATTGCGCAGCACTACCATCAATTTGTAACTCCTGCTTCACTATAAAGCCAAACCTCAGTCTTCTGGCCAACCTTAGGAGAATGTGAAAAGTGAATAAACAAGTACACACTCTCATGTGTGTGAGTGTGAAACATATGTATGTGTTTATGTGCATGCATGTGTAGGGGTGTGTGTGTGTGTGTGTGTGTGTGTGTGTGTGTGTAACCCGGAAGCATGAGTTTTACTTTGCTTTTTCCAATTTATGCTTTTTCTCATGTTCTGTTCCTTGTTTGCAATGCCATCCTTCTTCTTCCGTATCTGTATAAATCATCACTGTCCTCTATGGGCCAACTTGTGCTTTCTCTGCCATGATATTGGAGAGCTGGTGGGTGAAGGAGATGAGTGTTTTAGGAGGAGCACCTCTTTGGCACGTCCCTTCCTCTTATGTGAATCTCTCTCCACGGGGTTCTGTTGTTCTTGCCCATCGTTCTTTGAGAGTTAAACTTTATGTGGCTAAACTTTTTGGCAATTTTAGCTTCATAATTACCACCAGTCAGTAGATGGGTATTTATTACATTATAGATGGATATTTTTATTAAGAAATTAATCAAATTATTTTAAAATTCTTTATGTAATAGAGTAGAATAAAAAGGAGGAGGTCTTAATGTGGATTTTTTTCTAGATAAAAACTTAAAACATTGAGATTGAATAAAATATAATTAGAGAAGGATAAATGAATAAAAGGTAAGGAAAATAAACAATATCTTAAAAACATATCTGAGCTGGAGAAAAGTGAATTAGTAGGAACTCCTTAAGTGAAATGACAGTGAAAGCAACCATATTCATTCATTAACCTATATTGTTTCTGTATAAAGCACTTCTTTAAAAATATATTAGAATAATGTTTCCCTTTGAAATGCAAGAATTTATACTTGCAATTTAGCATATAAGCTACATTAAGTGAACTTAAACTATAGGATCAAGTGCAAAGAACCCAAGAACCATTCTCTCATTGAGTTATTCACACATTACGCACAAATTTACATGAGGTAAGGAAGGTTCCATCCCCCAGGCCCATGTATGCCAGATTGTGAAGTATGCACAGACTGTGCAGCCAGACTGCCTGGTTTGACTTGAGGTCTGCCACTTACCACTGGACACCCTGGGCAGTGTTCTGTACACCTTCAGTTTCTTCTATAAATTAAGTAGAAGAATGGTACCTACCTCATGGAGTATGAGTATTAAATGATTTAATCTACTCAGTAGTTCTAAAGGAGTTCCTGATTTGTATAAATGGTGTACTATATAACTTTTATAAAATTTTTTTGTAGTTGTAAATGGACAGAATGCCTTTATTCTTTATTCTTTTTTTATTGGAAACAATACCTTTATTTATTTTTATGTGGTGCTGAAGATCGAACCCAGGGCCTCACACATGCTAGGCAAGTGCTTTACCACTGAGCCCCAGCCCCAAACCCAGAATGCCTTTATTCTATTTGTTTATGTTTATGAGGTGCTGAGGATCGAACCCAGTGCCTCATGCATGGTAGGCAAGCACTCTACCACTGAGCTACCATTACACTGACTGCACAGTACATAACTTTTCACCATTGTTATTAATCTCTGTTTCTCTGTAACTCAGCCTAAGTTCTAAGAATGCTTAGCAACATCAGGAGACATGGCTTATGGTCACATTGGTATCATCTGAAAAGATTATTGTTGTAGCCATTTCTTGGTGATCATCTCAGGTACTGGTTTCTCCCGCACTAAGTTCCTGTCTGCCTACAGACGGCACTGTCCATATCAGTGTGCACTACAGGGGACCTTCAGCTTGATGCAGCACTACTGTGTCATGCTGGCTGTGTCCGGTAACTACTTTATCATACTCAGGGGCTTAGGAAATTTGACTGCTCTCCAATACCCATAGACCTCAGAGCATAGCAAGCTTGCTTTCAGTCTTCCCTGAGTCAGCTTATTTATTTTCTTAAATTGTTCTGTACCCTGGTGGCCATAGGAAAGCCTGCAAAGCTGCTGCCTCTCTGGGTTCTAGAAGAAAAGGCACAGGTCAGGGACATTCTCCCATCACACTGACTCTCTGCCACCCTGTTCTTCCTAGTTTTCAGTACTGGATCTCCACTCAAATGTATCTACAGCCTCTCCAAATTGCCTCTCCAACTTGCCTCTCCAGCCCACTGATTATTTTATTTTGTTTTGTTTATGCCTTTTGGGGGGGGGGTAATGGAGAGTGTTGAGAAAGACCTACTTGGTGGTGTTCTTCAAAACTATTCTTTAGGCCTCAGTCTTCGAGTTTCAATATAGAAATCAAGAATTAATTTCTTCTCCTTGCATGTCTATTTAATAAACTTACCTTAAGGGCATGAACTATATACTATCCTGACTTTCATTGCTGAGGGTAGCAGAGGAAAGATTTGCAAAGTAGGAAGTACCAGGAGAGGAAGCATGTTAAACAAATTGATTAATACTTCAAATATTATCCTTTTACACATGTGTATCAATATGGCTTCTTTTGAGACTCCTGCCTCAGAGAGCTCCCGGATTATTGCAGTACAACATAATAAATGAAAACCCAAAAGAGGAAGCAACTAATTCTGCCAGGAAATGTTAGGCAATGCTTCACTGAAGAAGTGAGGATAATTGAAAAAGAGATTCCAATAGACACGTTATTCCTAATTCCTGAGCCACATATGTTACAAGAGAAAGCAGTGAAATAATGCAAATGTGAACCTGTGTTCAGGGAGTTCAAAAAGGGCTTGACCAAAACTGGAAGGAGTGCTATCTTCATGGTTCTGTGTGTAACATGAAGTCAAGGTGAACAGTGGCATAAATGGTTCCTGGTATCAGTGACTTCTTGATATCCTATACAGATATCCCATATATCTCATTATGTTTAGCAGATTTTCAACCTGAATTCTAGAAACTTTGGTTTCCTCTCATGCTCAGGACTGCTCCTCTGGGTCTCCTCTCGTCTCAGGACTACTCCTCTGGATCTCAGGAATGCTAAATGTTAGACCACCTTGAAAGCTTAACTGTTGTAGACCAAATCCTTATTTTGAATATGCCAGCCTCCAGCAGTTGTGAAATGTGTACAGTTTTTCTGTGGCAGGCTCTGCCTACTCACCCTCCTCCTGGTTTGAACCTTGTTGTCTTTCCCCAGGTGCCCAAACCTTTTTTTGTTTGATATTTCATCCAATTTTTACCCTCCTTATATATTCTTCACATTCCAAAAATCTTTCTTGACCATCCTCTTTAAGCATCTCAACTTACCTTCTCTTCAAGATCTATTTCAATACATTAATCACAAAAGAGTACAAGATGCGCACACCCTGATACTTTTAGATTACATCACACTAAAGTATAAATCCTTGCTAATATCTTAATGTGTTATTTCCCCAGGGATTTTTACATTTTAAAAGAGGTTTCTTTTTTTACCTACTGTTACAAAATGAAACTCAAAAAGGGAAATTTCACTTATTCATCTAACCATATTACATCATGTTTAGTATAAAACAACTGAACAAAGTACCTCACTAAAACTTCACTCCAAGGACAGTGCAGAAAGGCTCCAACCTTGAGAATTTCAGTCATTTTTAAAGTAATAAATGAAACTTGGTGGACAATGGATTTTCTTTCTTTTCTCTAAAATTATAGTACAGAAGAGACCACCTTTCTCTTGACTCTAAAGTTTATGGTCCTTGTGGATGGAGTCTCCCATTAAGCATACTTGGACCCCTGTACCTTGTACAAAGCCTGTATGGCCTACAGAATGTTCAGTCCCTCATCAGATGGATTCCTGACTTTAGACAAAGATATGCTTGTCCCGAGGCCAAAAAACTCTAGGTAAACAGATTTTGCTGTTGTTCTGAATTTTTATACTTAAAATAATACACTGTAAAAATAATACCAATTAAATGGACCCTAGAACCATAAACAATTGTTCCAGATCATTTTGAAAACCAAGTGGGTCTCCCTGGCGTTCTTTCTAAATGTAAATGATATTCAAGTAAAGGAAAAAAACCTTTAAGACCTCTGCTTCGTGGATTTTATTGGGGGAACCTGGTTTACAGAGGAAAGCATTCAGTCAGAGGCATTTATTATATATCTGTCCAGTAATGCAACAAAGACATTAAGCTACTAATTTCTTCCTTTAATTTAAATGGTTAAAATTATGTCTTGTTTAACACTTCACAAATCTAAAATGTACTCATATATATACTAACTTAAGTTTAAGTAACTATCAACATATTGAAAGTATAAAAAAGTAGCAAACTTGGAATGAGTGTAAAGAAACTGTATAAGAAAAAAAAGGAAAAAAATAATCTCTTAATTCTGTTCCTCAAATGCATACTTCTTTCTGGAATATGCATGGATTTTTTCATAATAGATGTAGTATTATAAATTAATATACAATAATATTAAAACTTTGAGTGAAGGTTCTTATTTAGAAAATATGCTATAGATTCCATTTTTAAGAAAAATAACTATTTCCATGAAATCTAAGAACAAAGTAACATTTTCTAAAACCTTTTAAGTGCTTACCTTATTCTAAAATGTTATATGGGAAATTTAATTACCAGTGCCACTCTAAGTTTCATAAACATGAATGTATTATGTATTTAGGAAATAAAAGGGTTTTTTGTGCCACCCAATGTACTTGTTTAATCCTCCCAGAGAAGATTATTATCAGACATATTCCTTGTGGCAAAAACAGCTACTCTGACTGATCCCCTACTTAGCACTTCATTCCCTTCTTCTCCAGGTTGAACCAAGCTCTGGGAAACTCTCAGCACCAGCAACCCACAGACCTGTCCATGTTTACTAAGGAGATATTTGTGGCCTCATGCTCAGTAACTTTCATGCTGGAGAACCTCTTTCTGCCAGTTCCCTCTGAACATCCAAGAAGGACATCTATCCTTCTTCCACTTTGACCTATACACTTTTTCAGTATTCACTATGTTTAGCAGCTTTTCTATCTTCGTTATCATTTTAGGGATTTTGATTTCTTTCTGTTCTGAAAAATAATGTTTGCACTTGGATTTCTGTTCCTCCTTTCTGCTTTTGGATAACCCCCCAGGGTGAGAAATGAAAATTTACTCCCCTAATTCCAGCTGTAAATCCCAGGAAGGAATGATGAGGCTCTGAATTGTCTCAGAAACAAAATATACATTTAGTTGATAATTAGCACTTGGCATAAGGATTGATCATTGATGTGAAGGTGGCTGGGTTGATTGTGGCTTGGGTGACTGAACTTGAAGTTTCATTTCATAAGATTATAATACAGTCCTCAAAAGAAAACTTCAGTGATGGACTTGGGTACCTTTATACACAAATACAAATTTTACTTTAAATCATATCTGTAACTCCATTTTATAAATAATAACTGCCATTTATTGAGTACTGAGTATGTTATTTGCATTTGTGACAAAGTTGATATGTGATGTTGTTATTGCAGTAGTCAGAATCTCTTACTCTTTCATACAAATAATGAGTCTACCTTTGGAACCTAATGTGATCAGCTCTTCATATCTTTAGTATGTAACAAAACACGGAGGTAACAATACTTGAGGCTGCACTTTTTTCTTTCATACCATAAAAGGGACTAAGTAGCATAATACAGATTTGTTTCATTTGAGAAATGTAGAAAAGATGAGATATATTATTAATGCTAGTTATACAATGAAAAAATGCAACATATGTAGCAACAAGAACATATCACTTTGAGCAGGTCTTCAGTGAACAGACATTCCATATTGTATTCATCTTTTCCATAGTCACTGCCATGATAATCGGGTGTGCTTAGCAGTCACTGATGAGTAAGGGGTCTGGCTCTTCCTTGAGGTCTCTGTGAAAGCCAGGAAACACACCAGTTTCAGTTGGGTCCAGAAACAGGCTTCATAAAGAAAATTTATAGAGCTGTAGCACTTTTCTCCTTTTTGGAGGGATTTTTTATTAATCACTCTGTCCATTTCTACTTTTTTAATTTTATACTAATTTGTTATATATGACAGAAGAATGCATTACAATTAATATTACACATATAGAACACAATTTTTCATATCTCTGGTTGTACACAAACTATTCACTATATTCACACAATTTGTGTCTTTATACATGTACTTAGAGTAATGATGTCCATCTCATTCCACCCTCATTTCTAGCCCCATGCCCCCTCCCTTTCCCTTTCACCTCTTTTCCCTATCTAGGGTTCATTTAATCTTCCCATGCTCCCCTCCTCCCCTCCCAACCCCACTATAAATCAGCCTCCTCATATCCAAGAAAACATTAGGCATTTGGTATTGTGGGATTGGCTAACTTTACTTAGCTGTATATTCTCCAGCTCCATCCATTTAACTGTAAATGCCATGATTTTATTCTCTTTTATTGATGAGTGATATTTCATTGTATGTATGTATATATATATATATTATATATATACATATATATACATATATATATATGTATATATATATATAAAATCCATATTTTCTTTATTCATCTGCTGAAGGTCATCTAGGTTGGTTTCACAGTTTAGCTATTGTGAAATATGCTGCAATAAACATTGATGTGGCTGTGCCCCTGTAGTATGCTGTTTTTAAATCCTTTAGGTATAGACCAAGGAGTGGGATAGCTGGGTCAAAAGGTGGTTCCATTCCCAGTTTTCCAAGGAATCTTCATACTGCTTTCCATATTGGCTGCACCATTTTGCAGTCCCACTAGCAATGTATAGGTCTGCCTTTTCCCCCACATCCTCGCCAACACTTATTGTTGTTTGTGATCTTAATAGCTGCCATCATGACTGGAGTGAGATGAAATCTTAGAGTAATTTTGATTTGCATTTCTCTAATTGCTAGAGATGTTTAACCTTTTTTTCATATATTTGTTGGTTGATTGTATATCATCTTCTTCTGAGAAGTATCTGTTCCATTCCTTGACCCTTTTATTGATTAGGTTATCTGTGTTTTTGCTGTTTACCTTTTTGAGTTCTTTGTATACCCCAGAGATTAGTGCTTTATCTGATGTTCACATGGTAAAAATTTGCTTCCAAGCTGTAGGCTCTCCATTCACCTCACTGATTTTTTTTTCTGAAAAGAAGTTTATAGTTTGAATCCCTCCATTTATTAATTCTTGCAGTATAGCAGTCTTATTAAGGAAGTAGCGGCCTGATCTGATGTGATGGATATTCGCATCTACTTTTTCTTCTATTAGGTGCAGGGTCTTGGTCCTTGATCTACTTTGAGTTGAGTTTTGTGCATGGTGTGAGATAGGGGTTTAATTTCATTTTGTTTTATATGGATTTCTAGTTTTCCTGGCACCATTTGTCAAAGAGGCTATCTTTTCTCCAATGTATATTTTTGGCACCTTTGTTTAATATAACTGTAATTATGTGGGTTAGTCTCTGTGTCCTCTATTCTGTACCATTGGTCTACCAGTCTATTTTGGTGCCAATGCCATGTTGTTTTTGTTACTCTTGCTTTGTAGTATAGTTTAAGGTCTGGTATCAAAATGTCACTTGCTTCACTCTTCTTGCTAAGGATTGCTTTAGCTATTCTGGGCCTCTTATTTTTCCAGATGAATTTCATGACTGCTTTTTCTATGTCTATGAGGAATGTCATTAGGATTTTGATTGGAATTGCATGAAATCTGTATAATGCTTTTGGTAGTATAGTAATTTTGACAATATTAATTCTGCCTATCCAAGAACAAGGGAGCTCTTTCCATCTTTTAAGGTCTTTATTTATTAGTGTTCTGTAGTTTCTCTTATAGAGGTCTTCTCTTTCCTTAGGTTGATTCCCAAGTTGTTTGTTTGTTTTGTTTTGTTTTGTTTTTTGAGGGTAGTTTTCCTCATTTCCCTTTCAGAGAATTTGTCACTGATATACAGGAATGCCTTTGATTTATGGGTGTTGATTTTGTATCCTGCTACTTTGCTGAATTCATTTACTAGTTCTACAAGTTTTCTGGTGGAATTCTTTGTGTCTTCTAGGTATACAATCATATGCGGCAGCAAATAGTGCTAATTTGAGTTCTGATCTCTTAATTTTTTTCATCTGTCTAATTATTCTGGCCAGTGCTTCAAGAGCTATGTTAAATAGAAGTGGTGAAAGAGCACATCCCTATCTTGTTCCAGTTTTTAGAGGGAATGCTTTTAATTTTTCTCCATTTAGAATGATGTTTGCCTGGGGCTTAGCTAAGGTAGCTTTTACAATGTTGAGATATGTTCCTATTATCGCTAGTTTTTCTAGAGTTTTGAGCATGAATGGTGCTGTATATTGTCGAATGCTTTTTCTGCATCTATTGAGATGATCATGTGGTTCTTATCTTTAAGTCAGTTGATGTGATGAATTACATTTATTGATTTCCATATGTTGAACCAACATTACATCTCTGGGATGAACCCCACTTGATCATGGTGTAATATCTTTTTGATATGTTTTTGTATTCAATTTGCCAGAATTTTATTGAGAATTTTTGCATGTATGTTCATTAGAGATATTGGTCTGAAGTTTTCTTTTTCTTTTTTTTTTTTTTTTTTTTTTGATGTGTCTTTGCCTGGTGTTGGAATCAGAGTGATATCGGACTTACAGAATGAGTTTGGAAGTACTCCCTCTTTTTCTATTTCCTGAAATAAATTGAAGAGTATTGGTATTAGTTTTTCTTTAAAGGTCTTATAGAACTTGCCTGTGTATCTATCTGTTCCTGTGCTTTTTTTGGTTGGTAGGCTTCTGATGGCGTCTTCTATTTCATCGCTTGAAATTGATCTGTTTAAATTGTGTTTATCATCCTGATTCAATTTGGGCAAATCATATGACTCTAGGAATTTGTCAATGCCATCAATATTTTCTTTTATTGGAGTATAAGTTTTCAAGATAATTTCTAATTATCTTCTGTATTTCTGTAGTGTCTGTTGTGATATTTCCTTTTTCATCATGTATGTTAGTAATTTGAGTTTTCTCTCTCCTTCTCTTCATTAGCATGGCTAAGGGTTTGTCAATTTTATTTATTTTTTCAAAGAACCAACTTTTTGTTTTGTCAATTTTTCCAATTGCTTCTTTTGTTTCAATTTCATTGATTTCAGCTCTGATTTTAATTATTTCCTGTCTTCTACTGCTTTTGGTGTTGATTTGTTCTTATTTTTCTAGGGCTTTGAGATGTAATGTTAAAGTCATTTATGTGTTGACTTTTTCTTCTTTTAAGGAATTAATTCCATGCAATGAACTTTCCTCTTAGTACTGCCTTCACAGAGTCCCAGAGATTTTGATACATTATATCTGTGTTCTCATTCACCTCTAAGAATTTTGTAATCTCCTCCTTGATGTCTGATCATTCAGTAGCATATTATTTAGTCTCCAGATGTTGGAGTAGCTTTTATTTTTTATTTTATTATTGATTTCTAATTTCATTCCATTATGATCTGATAGAATGCAGGGTAGTATCTCTACTTCTTTATATTTTCTGAGTTGCTTGTGACATAATATGTGGTCTATTTTAGAGAATGATCGATGTGCTTCTGAGAAGAAAGTATATTCATTCATTGAAGGATGAAATATTCTAAATATGTCAGTTATGTCTAAGTTATTGATTGTATTATTGAGTTCTATAGTTTCTTTGTTCAGATTTGTTTGGATGATCTATCCAGTGGTGAAAGAAGTGTGTTAAAGTCACCCATAATTATTATGTTGTGGTCTATTTGACACTTGAACTTGAGAAGAGTTTGTTTGATGAACGGAGGCACTCCATTGTTTGGGGCATATACATTTATTATTGTTATGTCATGTTGATAAATGGTTCCCCTAAACATGAAAGATGAAATATCCTTCTTTGTCCCTTTTGATTAACTTTGACTTGAAGTCTACTTTATTTGATATGAATATGGAAACCCCTGCTTGCTTCAGCAGTCCATATAAGTGGTGTGATTTTTCCCAACCTTTCACCTTCAGTCTGTGGATGTCTTTTTCTATGAGATGTGTCTTGGTAGACAGCATATTGTTGGGTCTTTTTTTTTTTTTAATCAGTTCTGCCAGTTTATGACTTTTGATTGGTAAGTTTAGGCCATTAACATTGATTTGTATTCCCAGCCATTTTTAATTTTGGTATTTCACTCGACTTGGTTTCTCCTTGGATTAGTTTTTCCTTTAGTGTAATACCTCCCTTTGCTGATTTTCATTGTTGTTTTTCAGTTCTTCTTTAGAGAATATTTTGCTGTGGATGTTCTGTAGTGCTGGCTTTCAAGTTATAAATTCTTTTAACTTTTGTTTATCATGGGATGTTTTTATTTCATCATCAAATCTAAAGCTTAATTTTGCTGGATATAAGATTCTTGGTTGGCATCTATTTTCTTTCAGAGTTTGATGTATGTTGTTCCAGGATCTTCTAGCTTTCTGGGTCTGAGTTGAAAAATCTGCACATAATCTAATTGGTTTCCCCCTATATGTAATCTGATTCCTTTCTCTCATGCCTTTTAATATTCTCTCCTTATTCTGTATGTTAGGAATTTTCATTATAATGTGCCTTGGTGTGGATCTGTTGTGATTTTGTATATTTGGCATCTTGTAAGCCTCTTGAATTTGGTTTTTCAATTCATTCTTCATGTTTGGAAAATTTTCTGATATTATTTCATTGACTAGATTGCTCATTTCTTTGGTTTGGAACCCTATGCCTTCCTCTATCCCAATAACTCTTAAATTTGTTCTTTATGCTATCCCATATTTCTTGAATGTTCTGCTTATGGTTTCTTACATTTTCACTGTGTGGTCTACATTCTTTTCAAGATTGTATATATATATATATATATATATATATATATATATATATATATATATTTGTCTTCATTGTCTGAGGTCCTGTCTTCCAAGTGATCTAATCTGTTGGTGATGCTTTCAATTGAACTTTTAATTTGGTTATTTCTTTCATTTCAAGGATTTCTATTTGGGTTTGTTGTTGTTATTGTTGTTGTTTAAGAACCTGTGTCTCCCTATTGAAGTAATCTTTTGCTTCCTGTATTTGTTTATGTAGCTCTTTGTCAAAATGATTTTGCTGCCTGTATTTGCTCTCTTATATCATCCTTTAATTCTCAGAAGATTTTAATCATGTACATCCTGAACTCCTTCTCTGTAATTTCTTCTGCTGTGTTAGCCATGGATTCTAATAATATGGTATCTTGATTTGTTTGGGGTCACTTTCTTCCCTTGTCTTTTCATATTGCTTGTGTGACTTCCCTTTTAGCACTGAGGATCTGAGGTGTTATGGGTTTTACCCTATAGGTTTATAGTGCCCTTGTAGGTTTACAATACCTCTCCTTTGAGGTAAAGGACAATATTAACAGATCCCAATATAAACAATATACACTCTGAAAACAAATGTTTGCTATTAAGACATTTTCAGTTTGGTCACAATGTACAGAAATGGTGAATTCAATTATTATGTACAAAGTACTCTGTAGGTTTGTAAAAGGGTTTATAGTTTCTGATGGTGGACAAAGAACTGGGGGTAAGGGATGGGATGACATGTTGAGGAGGTAGGAGGTGAGGATATAGAGTTATTATATTTTAGGAAGTGTGAAAGAAATCTGGCCAGCCAGAGTTCCAAACTTGGAATTGCCCCCACTGAAGATGTGATGAAGGTGACCCAAGATGGAGGCTTCTGCTTTCAGCGATGGAGTGTTGGGTTGGGTGGGAGGAACCAGGTGATGGTGTTGGATGATGAGTTCAGATATAAGCTCTGTGGTATGCAGTGTGTGTCTGTTGGCTATCTTCAGAGCCTGTGTGAAGTTCTCAGGTGCAGGCAGGCTACTGTGCATACGGGACTATCTCCTCTGCTGCAGAGTCCCAAGATGGCAGCAACCGGGGGAGCCCCATGCTGGTGGACGTGGGTCCACACATTGATAGTGGCAGCCAGAGTTTCTGGATATAGGAAGCTGCCAAGTGTCCTGTGTGAGAGTAGCATCTGTGATTTCTGCTCAGGTGGGTGGCCGAAAGTTCTGCACGGGTGCTGATGCCAGTGGTCCCGCTCAGTACCTGGTAGTTCTGCGTGACACTGATGCTGGCAAGGTGGCCGTGTTTCCTGCAAGGGAGCAGGAATATCACTCACAGATAAGCAGTATTCTCACAACTTGTGTCCTAGGTCACGGAGCGACACAGAATGCTGCCTCCCTCTGACCAGTCATCTTGGATCCTCTCCATTTCTATTTTAACATTCCTTAAATCAGAAACAAGTTTTTGAGTGGGTTTTTCTCTTCAAATTAAAATTCTTTCCCATATGATTGAAGGACTTGACAAAATGTCCACAGCTGAACATGAAAACCTGTTATTAAGAATTGAAATCCATTTTGATGAAAGGCACTAATAATTCCAGACCATGTTTAATTCTACATTTAAAAAAAAATCCTTCATGTCATTCCATAGTTCTTTCCTACCATACTTTAAAAAATATAACTGGCTTTATTCAGCCAGGGTGAAACCATCATTCATTCATTCATTTTAAGTCATATTTTGAGGGCCTTTCGACCCATGGAGTCAAAGGTTTCTCTGACGTGTAAGGTTTTCAGTCTAATTATGAGAGGACAGCATACAAGTAAATATGAAATAATGTAAAAGGACACATTCATGAAATCATCAGAAGTAAATGAATGTTAGTGCAGGAGTGAGTCAGAGTGAGATGGAATTTCTCAGGGATGACTACAAGTAACAATAAATTTAAAGGAAGGGAAGGAGGTAATGGACAAGGATGGCAGAGAGGAGGGGAGTGTATTCCAACACAAGAATTGTGGGCTCAAAAAGCAAGGGCAGAAAATATGAGAGATTAGGAATTATGGAAATGCTTGAATGTTGGATGGGGCAACTTAATTTCAATGTTTTCTGGTTACTTTACATTTTCAGAGAAGGAATAGATAAGGAATATTATGTTGGAGAGAATACCATTAGTACACCCAGGCCCTGGGTTTGATCCCCAGCTCCACCACCCTCCCCTCCCCCCCCAAAAAAAATAGAGAGAAAGAAAAATATTATAATCACAATATCAAAATAAATTGACATAGGAGAGACTTAGGTTCAATCATGCTCCCAATGTTTGGGGTAGTAACAGCAAACTATAAAAATGGAGATGAGCAAGCATGCCTCAAATTAGTTGTAAAAGAATCATTGACCAGATATTGGTATGACAAGTTTGGAATCAACTTTCTTATATTCAAACATGAGATTCTGGAGTGTTTGGGAGAGTAATGACATGTTGATTCTAGAGAGTTTGATTCTTAGTCCTTTTTGATGGGGTGACAGTTTAGTTTTTTAAGGATTATAGATGAGTTGTCATTGCAAAAGCCAAGTGATCACCCTTTATATTCCTCTTATATATAAGGAGTAAAATACTTATTTATGGTAGGGGGATAAAATATTAGATTTATAGGGAAGTGATCTAAGTTTAGAGTCAATTCAACTTAATAACTCTTTGACTATATGTCAGGCATTGGAATAAATGGGGCTACTATAAGTGTATACAAAATCATGATCTTTGCCCTTGTGGAATGTACAACAAAGGAGTGAATAAGACAAACGTTGAAAGTAGGTTAGTTCCAAGAGTAAGATGAACATGATAGAAACGGAGAAAAGGGACCTTGGTAAGTAGATTTGGAATGCCTACATTTGCATAATAGGAGGCAAAGCAGGAATTCTGCAAATGAAAAATTCAAATGTTATAAGGAGAACCAGATGTCCACTTTAGTATAGCTTGAAGCAACAAAAAATTGTGAACAATTTTAAATGTCCAATAGTAGAAGAATTACTTTTTATAAAATTTGAACTATTATGTAACCGTTTTAAAAAGGGATATCTATGCAGTCATGTAGACATGTCTATTATGTGTGTAGCAAAAATGCAAAGTGCAGAATGACTGATATTTATCTTATATTCATAAAATAAAGAAAGTATATGTAAAAATAATTTACAAATATGTACATTTGCATGTTCTTGGAAAGCAATCTGGAAGCTTACTTAGCAAACAGCTGATTGTGGGGGTTACATATGAGGGGTGGGATCAAGACACTGGGGACGGGGCTTTGCAGTGCTTACTTCATGTTGTAAGGGCAGTTCTCGGGAAAGCTTGCAAGCAGTTTTGAATGTATCCCCTATATAGAGTCATATTTAAATCCAAAAGAAAACCTAAATGATGCAGTCACCACATTCAGTAAGGAAAAACTTTATTACAGAAAGTGGAAAGACATAGGAATGAGTTGGGGAAGGAAAAAGTTTAGTTCCATAGAGCATCCCAAGTCTGAGAGTAAGTAATTACATACATTGTAATGTTATAAAATTATGTGGGATGGTGACTGCTGCTTAAATAACATCCCTTGGGTGGAGCAGGCCAATTCATCTTAATTAAGATACTTCATGCCCTACCAATTTGGTCTATGGGCTTCCTGATCAGAGTTGCAGAGAAAGAGTACTCACTGGCAAGTTTGACAGCTAAATAAAAATGACTGTGTGCAAGATCCAGGGAGAGTGGAGATAAGAGAAACAACCTGGGGAACCTAAGCTTTTAGCAGTGGGGACATTTTGAAAGAAATAATGTGAGACCTATTGAGCAGAAAGATTTGTCGGATATGGTTTCCTCTGGGTAACCTTCAGGATGGAATGAATGGGGAGATGTAATTGGCGAAAAGGTCACTTAGGTTATGGTTGCGAGACAATATTTGGAAATCAAGCAAGGGTCATTTCTAAGAAAGCAGAGTCTGATTGTTGGTGTCAGGATAAGAGAGAACACACTAAGCATGAGACTTGCTGTAGCATTGCTACAGCACTTTCATCTAGAAGGAGCAACAAAGTTGTACGGAAACCCAGGAAGTAGAGAAAGAGAGACATAGCTAATGTTCTATGGTGAAATGATTTGTGAAGTCACCTATAAACTGTAAAATGTTAAAACCTTTCTTGTCAATAATTATTGCCAGGATAAAGAATGTTATGATTTAAGATATTAGGTGTCCCCCTAAAGCTCATGTGTGGGACAATGCAAGAAATTTTAGTGAAATGACTGGGTTATGAGAGCTTTAACCTAATTAGTACGTTAATTCCCTGCTAGGGATTAACTGATAGGGTGTGCCTGGAAGAGGTGGATCCTTGGAGCCTGCCTTTGGGGTTTATATTTTGTTTGTAGTAAGGAGAAGTATGTCTCTCTCTCTGCTTCTTAGTTCTGTGTCCAGAGCTGCTTTCTTACACCACCATGTTCTGCCTCACTGTGGGCCCAGAGCTACCAAGTCAGCCATCCAGGGACTGAGACCTGTGAAACCATGAGCCTCAAAATAAACTTTTCCTCCTCTGAAATTGTTCTTTTCAGTTATTTTGATCACAGTAGTGAAAAAGCTGACTAAAACAAAGAGATAATGTGATGATACTGAATACATAAAGAAAGAATTATGTTGTAGGAGTAGGATCACAGGCTTTAGGATAGAAGTTAACTGTAAGAACACAGATCTATCAAAATGAGGCCAGGAACAAGACCCAGAACACTAATAGATATTTGATTTTCAATGACAGCTATCTCCCCCTTTGCTATTAAAAGGAGAAATGAGAATATGAACATGTAGGAATCATAAAACCCTGATATGCACAAATTAGAATTTTGTTTTTCTGTGACTTAATTTTTGCATGATGGCCCATTTCAATTCGGTGATAGAAGTCTCAAGAAGTTCAAGATTCTCTGTCTTCCATTTTTCTGCTCCCCATTTCTTATCAACCAGGGCACTACTAAAGGATCCTTTGCTTCTCTTGGTTTGCCAGCAGCTCTGTGATCCTTCCATGGCATTCATAGAAACCTTGCTTTCCCTCTTAAGTCAACCATGGCTCCGGAATAATCTGTCAAAGCCTCCCCATTCACTCTCTGGGGTCTTGGTTCTCTCCAGGATTCTAACCCACAGCCCCTAGTCCAGGGTCTCGAACTTTCGGGGCTCTGTTCCCCTCTACCCTTCTCCATCAATCCTTGTGTCTTCTGTCTAGAGGTGGAGCAGCAACACGGTGTGAAAGGATGTATGTTACACTTACGTGGCATTTGTTTACATGCTAGGACCTATTTGAAGTCCTCACAATTTCTACAAGGATTTTAGCTTCTGTCAACACCCAGACTTCCCCTTTTTTGTGATGGAGATTGGGGAGCTTCTCTCCCTGGCCCAAGCCATTCCTGAAGAAAAGAACATGAAACTCCTTAGCATCTTGAATTTTTATTAAAATCTCTAGGAAGAGTTATTGTTAAAAAGATTAAAAATACCAAACCTGGCAAGGATATAGAGAAAAAGGAGCTAGTGCACCCTGTTGGTGGGTATGTCAATTAGTACAGCCATTATGGAAGACAGTACAGAGATTGTTCAAAACAATTAAAAATAAAATTTCCATATGATCCAGCAATTCCACTACTGGGTGCATATCCAAAGGAAATTAAATCAATATTTCAAATATACATCTGCACTCAACATATCTTCACAATTGCCAAGATATGGAATCAACCTAAGTATCCATCTGCTGATGAATGGATGAAGAAAATATGGTACACATGTACAATGGAATACTATTCAGCCATAAAAATAAAGAAGTCTTACCATTTGCATCAATGCAAATGAAACTTGGGATCATAAAATTAAGTGAAAGGATGCATGTTACATAAGACAGGCAGAGAAAGACAAGTATCTATGACTCACTCATGTGGAATATGAAAAATTTGATCTCATAGAAGTCGAGAGTGGGATTGTGATAGCAGAGAAGAAAAGGGGGAATGGGGAAAGATTGATCAAGGGGTTCTACCTTACAGTTAGATATGAGTAAGAAGATCTACTGCAATATCGTACAGTAGGGTAACTGTGGGTAACAGTTATGTACTGTATATCTCAAAAAATTAGACAAAAGGATTTTGAATGTTTTCACCATGAAAGAAAGATAGATGTTTGTACAGATAGATGTGTATAGCCTAATTTAAACACTACCTAATGTATACATTTATTTTTGGCATATCACCTAATTTCCGATTAATATGTATGACTGGTATGGTTTTATGTATCAGTTAAAAATTAAAATCAAATAAATAGGTAAACAAAATACCACAAATTCAAAACGTGGAGAACTATATGAGAGTGTCTTATATATTTTTATGGTGCCAGACATTTTATTCATTCCTCAGACTTTTCAAATGTGGGTGTTGTCATCCCACTTAACAGATGAAGGAACTGAGGCTACATGGGGTGATGTAGTATACGTGCTGGTCATACTGAGCATACTGCTAATCAGTGTCTGGGCCACTTCTCTCTGAACTGTACCTCTCACTCCCTCTGAAATGAAGGCTAAAGGGCAGAATGTAGGATAAACCATATTCAGAGAAAGCTGCTGGGAGTAGTTTTGGTCCAGACCACCTATAAGTACATGATGATAGGACGGTTTTAAGAACTTTAAAGAATAAAAATATTAAGTAAATAATTTTTATTGGAAAATGTAGAGATAAAGAGAAGTACTAGTAATAGCTGAGAGAAAGAATAAGCAGGAGTAGAAAAGGAAGTTGATAAATTGGTGGCTGAGACAATTGACTGCATTATATTTGAAGCAGCATGACATATCATTTGAGCAACAAAGACAGCACATTTGAAAAGAAACTAATCAGACATGTAGAGGTGAGTGAAGAGTTTATGTTCCTAAAAAGCAAAGTCAGTGATCATGATAGCCCATGTAGGATGGTAAATTAAAGCCTTGTATTTTTTAGTATGGGACATGTTACTGAATTTGTAAGTGAAATGGGATTTTTGAAATGAAGCAGTAAAGACAGAGATTAGCAGAGTATCAGAAAAATGAAGTTTGAAACTATAGTGTTGGAGGAATCATAGTTCTATAATGCTTGCCCTCTCTTGTCCAATGAGTTTGAACCCTGTGTAATAATAAACTGAAGAATGTCCATGATTTAATTAACCAGAAATGAATCCATGGGCAAAAGGTAGTAGCTCTCTTTTTCCTCATTATGTACAGGAAGAATAAAATGAAAAATCAGAGACTGTAGAGAAGGAAACATATGGCTTTGTAGTGATATGATTTCAGATGCAGACTTGTCCTACTCTGTGTGACCTTAGATGGAGGAATAGTTATATTTGTATGACCACTTGAGAAGCTCAAGTGAGATTATGATCGGGTGCTCAGCACGGGATTTGGAACATAACAGGAACTCTATAGATGTGACTTGTCTTTCCAACACCTTCATTTACTCAACAGATATTTATAAAGCAGCTAACTTGTTCCACAGATGTTTAGGTCAGGGTAAGCTACGTTATGCTGCAAAAATGAACATATCCCATATCTCATCCCAAATATCAGTTGCTTAAACACATGCATCATCTCCCACCTTCTTCATCTGTTGCATGTTTAGGGCAGCTCTCCAATATGGCAATCCAGTCTGCTTCACTCTTTTGACCTCACCATCTTAACACAAGATTTTCCATAGTGGAAAACGAGTATCCAGAACTGCTATTGGATGTTTTCAGTTGACAGTGATGCATGTCAATCAACTAGCAATCCATTAGTCACAACTAGTTCTTTAGCTGGGTCCCACTCTAAGGGGGTGAATAGAGAGTCTTCTGTGTGCCCAGATACAAAGAACTAGATTTTGATGAGCAAAAGTCATCTGGGTGACTACTCAACTGGGCACTGGGTGCTTAATGGTTAACAAGACAGGTATGTTTTATCCTTCCTCCGTGGAGCTCTCAGCACAGAGAGCATGCTCCTGGGAACGCTAATATCTGTGAAGAGCCAGGTTTCTACCCAAGCCAGGCAAGGAACTAGATCAAAGAGATTGCATTCAATATGTATAAAGTTATGTGGGAAAATAGGAAAGGATAACAGTTTAGGATAAGTGACAAGTATGGAGAACTTAGAAATCCTCAATAAATATTTACTGAACGAATGTTAAGTGAGGAATAAGAAGAAATTTAGCTCTTAGAAACGAAATAGGAAAGGCAACAGAGAGAGAGACAGATATAGGAAGAAAAAACACATGGAAACAGTTTATGCTTTTCAAATGTTCTGAATAATATTTGGGAATAAAAGCTGTTCTTGCTGTATCTGCTGCTTCCAGTAAGCCTGAAATATTTCCGTGCTGGTCTCTTCTGCCATGGTGGGGGTGCTGAGCAAAGAATTCCCAGCCAGACTGTTTCATTCTTACCTAGTCAAGAGTTTGGAGATTGTTGGGAAGCTTGGACCCTGACCCATCTGGTTGAATGTTCTGTGATAAGTCAAGTTTGCTAGATTGGCAGTTGTCAAATATGGAGGGGTCAAAGGAACAGAGAGATGATGCTACTGTGAATACTGAAAATGTAATAGAGTTAAGCAAAAAGCCTATGAATACAATCTAATGGTATGATATTAGAGAGGAAAGATTTCTTTAAAACCTCAAAAGTGATTAAAGTACGAAATTTTTATTAAAGAAAAAAAAATGGAAAAAAGAAACATTTATAACAATTCCTAGAGATAAACCCTTTTTAACATTTTGGCCTACTTAATCCCAAACTTCTCTAGGCATACTTAACAAAGGCAGATCATATAGTACATGCTACTTTGTCATCTCTCTTAGTTGAAAGTGTTTTTTGAATATTTTTCCATGTCAAAAAAGGTACTTCTGGCCAGGCACAGTGGCACACACCTGTAATCCCAGTGGCTCAGGAGGCTGAGGCAAGAGGATTGTGAGTTCAAAGCCAACCTCAGCAAGCAATTTAGCAAAGCCCTAAGCAACTCAGCATGACCCTGTCTCTAAATAAAGTATAAAAAAGGGCTGGGGATGTGGCTCAGTGGTTAAATACTGAGTTCAATCCTTAGTACCAAATACATACTTCTGCAACATTTTTTGCAATACTATTTTTAATGACTGCATGGTATTTGTATCATGTATGTGTGTCTCTCTCTTTCTCTCCGTGTGTGTGTGTGTGTGTGTATACTCCATTAGATTGTGTAGAGATAGTTGCTATTATTAACAATCCTATTATGAACACTCTACCTGAATTTCTATTCATACCTTTGCTTTGTAGGCTAACTTTTCTAAATGATAATTATTGTGGCAATAGTTATGCACACTTTAAGGCTCATAATGTACATTACCAAATTGTCCTCTAAAAGATAGTTTCAAATTTCATTCCTACCAGGAGTGGATAAGAACAGAAGTGTTTAGGAGCCCATAAATCTACAAGTGGGGTTCTAGAGATTTAGGTGTGTTGTTAAATGTATATTTAATATTAACAGCTATTAGCAAAAAAGGGCACTCAATATTATCTTTAAATCCTGTCTTATTTAATGCTTTCACTAAAATTATATGTATGAGAATCTCACATTAGATTTCTTAGAAAGGGACTTAGGACAGATTCACATATTCTGCTCAATGGACAGGGGTAAGATCTATGGATGGGCACTGAGGTAAGATCTATGGATGTTCCACTAGATATCTAGAATGAGTAGCCTGCTGGATAATATACATTGAGTTCTGTCACTGAGTATCATCCATGCTGTGGCTAATGTTTGTGCACATCTTTAATGATTGAATATTAAGCAATTTCCCACTTCTAAAAAAAAGCCAAGAAATTTTCAACTAAATTGACTATGTTAAACTTAAAGAGATACAGATAAAATAATGACGTGTGTGCTTATAATATGCCATCTACTAATTTGATATAAATAGACTCTGAAACACATATTATGGTTTTTAGAACTATTGCCCTTATATTTCAGGAAGTAGTTTTGGTCCGACTCCCCTCCCATGCATTCTTGACATCAGAGTGGTGGTGCTACCTTTTCAGGCAACTGGTTTGTTTCCACCACCTGTCATTTGGAATTCAATCTAAGTGGTTTGGATACAGGACCTTGTGAAACCATCTGATGCCATCACTAGAAATCTTTTCCCCAGCTATAAAAACTTGTTTACTGCTCATGATCTCTAGTAACCACTTACTCTGTTGCTTTTTTTAGTGATCTTTAAAATACTTGTTTTCCAGAGCTTAGAATTGTTAGGTCATATCTCCCAAAATAATTACTATCTATCTCAATATTAAATTTCTTTACTTCCACTTACCAGTCCTATCAATTGCAAGACAGCTAAAACCATTCTAAACTCATGAGTTGATGATATTTCAATCTAATGCATATTCCCCAAATAGTACTCTGTTCAAACAAAGTAATGGAGAGTGTGTGATATTATGAGAGACTTTATAAGGACTTTAGAATAAAATGCCTCTTTTTCTGAGGGATCATTTTGGGGAAGAAAAGGCTCTCACCTTATATTCAGCCATATATTATGGTTTAAACAAAAGGGGATTCACACAAATCTCTTTTGTGTTCTTATGCAAAGTGACTATTGAATATGAAAGCTTTGGGCCATTTGTAAGAAATAACTAAAGCATACAGCTGGATTGTAATGCATTTATCTTGTAGAGAAACATTGAAAATGGAGGACCATAAAGCCTGCTTCTTTGAAAATACTTACACTGGAATCTTAAGAACTACAGCCTCCACCGGTTAAACCTCCTCCCAACCCCAGACTGCTTCTACTTTTTTTGTTAATACACACACACAAAGACACACCACAGTAGGAAATATTTATAATATTTTGATGGTCTCTTGGGGATCCCTAGCCAAAATTTTTAGAACTCAAAATGAAAAATTTAGATAACTGAGTGGCTAGATTTCCCTACAGTGTTACTCCGTCTTTAAGATACATTATGCTATATTGTTTCCGTTCTTTCATCTAAGTATTTCCAAGAGAATCAGACTAGAAGAACATTTTACAGAGAAGGTGGCAGCTATTTGATTGATATAGTCGAAGATAGCATATGGTGTATTCTTTCCTCTCAAACTGTTCTGAGTCTTTGTTCTTGCCCATAGCAGTAGTATATATGAGAACTATCCAAAAACTTCCCAATGGTACATGTATGTAATGCACATCATCTTAAAAAGCAATGAACATTTTGCCATTGCATTCTTTATTATTTGAAGTAAATCAAACTGAGAGACATAGAGCTTAAAATAAATCGTTAAAGAACTCTAATTCTATAAGATCTTAAAATTTTGTAAGATTATAAATGCCATTTTAAAATGTTAATTAGAAGATGCATTTGTTTTAATTCATGATACTGAAAATATTGACTGAATTGTGAATTAACACATTTAGGGGTACAGATGTCATTTTTTCATGAGATTTCCTGAATGATGTAATTTTCATATTTCATATAGCAGTTTGATCAATTTACAGATTTATTTTACATAATTAGTTGGTAAATGAGAAATTCAATTGCTGATATATAACTATTTTTCTGTAATATAAAAAGAAGTTAAAATTCTGAATTATAAATAAAAAACAAATATTTTGAAGACATCTGGTCTACATCTGTCCAAAATAAGATAATTTAAAACAGTGTAATTAAATGCAAGAAATACAGAAATATTCACACCTTAGAATGTTAAAAAAAAAACTCCATTTTAATGTGATTTTTTTTCCAACTGGAGTTTTTTATTATTATTATTTCAGTGTACTTTCACTTCTCATTCTGTCTTTAGAAAGAAAACTAAAAAACTAAAAATAATCTGTGTTTTTCAAAGTTTCTATTAAATGGAGGTATTATTTTTATTAGTACTCTTTTATATGTTGATTAGCTTTAATTCCTAATGTAATATTCAGCAGACAGTCTCAGACCTGTCCCCTTTTGCTGTATTTATGACTCTTCATTCAGTTATTTAAATATTGAGATGACTAAAGGAGTATGTAAGCTCACCCTAAATTGTGTGTTCCTTGTGGGCACAAAGGGGCTCAGGAAGTGTGGGAGAAAGGCATTCAGACCTGTGAAAATGAAAAGCACTTCTGATACATCCTCATGATCCAAAAAGAATCATCCTTTGAAGATTGGTCTTTCCTTTAAAAAAGAAAATCTGTGTTAAATGGAAAATATATCATTTTGGGAATAAGAAAAATACTATGTACTTTCTGTTGTCTAACCTTAGCCATAGGTTCTGAAAAGAATTGGCCCTGTGAGAAGGGCAACCACTTTTACTAATACATACCATAAGATAACAAAAGTTATGTTTTGTGTGTTTATTTTCAGGGAGCATGACAAAAATCCAAAGAGTTTTTTTAAGGTATTAATGCATCTAAAGGACTTAGGACTCAATTTCCATATCTCTGTCCTTGGAGAAACCTTTACGGACGTCCCAGGTATTTCTTTTGAATTTTTCTAATGTATTTTTATAGATATCTAAGCTCTACAACTAGGTATTAATTTCCATGTTTTCCTTTGTTAGAATAATCAAGATGAGCACTGTTAACCAAAAGATTATACGATGGCATTAAAGTCTGATTCAATTAAAAAAATACTTAAGTAAGCATTCTTTGATTTAAGTTGAGAACATGAAGTCATCTCTTTTATCAAATATAGTTTATACAATGCATCTTGATGTAAATAAAATATATTGCTTTAGGCATCTTAACACTTAAGGAAAGCAAGAATTTGTAATTGGATATGCAGCCTCTCACCCCTGAGGTCACTGGTTTGAATCCTGCTCACATTGGTAATGACTGGAATACATTACCATCTGTTAGGTGGCCTGCATAAAGCATTTTGGTATCTAACTCATAATGTGGAAAAGACTACAGTCCATATCATGGTTGTTGTTGGTTCATTCTTTTTTTTTTTTTTTATTGAACTTGAGAAAGACAAAAGTTGGAAACAGTTATCAGCAGTTCCTCTCATTCTTAAAGCTACATGGAGCCCTTTCAGATCCATTTCCTTGTCTCTGTGTTCTCATTGGTCATGGATGGGTCAGTAAAGTGGGCATTCTGACACGTCTTCACAAGCACCTGTGTTTGTGTTCTTAAAGGTTTGTGTGCTGAGCATTGTTTGACAGGCTAATATACAAACAACAAAAGTTCACAAATGACCTTATCCAAAAGTGACCCTTGCTATGATGTATTATAACACCACCTAAAGCTTACTCTCACGTAGCATATACTCTGGTTTAGTGCTAGAAGCAACCCTAGCCAGGACTCAGCAGCCTGATCTCACCTAGCTTACTTCTGCCTTTCAGGTTACAGATACTGACTTCACTTCCTCTAAGGTACCAGCTTCTTTAGATGCACCACTTGCCTGTTTACTTCTATTTTATCTTTTTGATTTTAACTCCAAGGCATTTTCTTTCAAAGTGAAGTTTTGTCATGTTCTCTTATCATACTCTATTTTTCCTTCAGGACACTTATCTCAGTTTCAAATTATTTAATGTGTGTCCACTTTTTTTTAATCTCTCTCCCCTACACACACATATACACGTGCACACTAGAAGGCAGGTTCTGTGAGGACCAGAGACTGTGCATCACCTTACCCCAAAGTCAAGTGCTGGAGCTGAATGAATAGTTATTAGATTACAAAAATGTTAAAATAAGTTAAGTTCCGGCCCTCAAGGAATTTATAATTTTGTTGAACAGGGAACATTCATGCATAAGCACAGAAAACAGAGAGTGAAAAACAAGATAATATAATTACATATGAGTACTGACACATGGAGCTTAGGGTGTTAATTGCCAAACTAGTACGTGAAGAGCCAACACTATTCCAATAGCCAGAAAAGAAGGATTGATTAAGTTCTTCCAAAAGGGGAAACAACATGGGCAGAGCACATGGCAACAAACATTTCAGATATTGTGTTTAAGAGGAAGATTTCCGTGATTAACGCTGTGAACTCATTTCTCTAAGTAGAGCATGTGATGGCATGCAGACTTAAGTCAATAGCTACCTTTGAACAGTTAGGGTAGAGTCAAGATAGCGGGTCTTGATCACTAAAACAGGTTAAGTAAAGGTGAGGAACAGAGAGCCTGCATGGGAACAGGGAAGAAATAAGAAGCAGCCTATAGTTTATGAAGCTCTATCTTCAACTGATACTTATGCAGAAACACAAAGCCTCTGTGATGGAAATCTCAGAGTGACTCTATGAGGTGGTGGCAGAGATTAGAGAGAGAGCTGTAAGAGAGAGTTATTCTCAAGACAAAATACATGTATGAAGATTTGAATTTGGGACCAACATACCTTTCATACAAACAGAGATATGAAAAATTATGGTATATATGTGTATTAAGAATTGTAATGCAAAAAAAAAGATTACATATATAATGGCATAAGTTGGTGTGAACAGACTGTATATACAGAGATACAAAAAAAATGTGCTCTGTATGTGTAATAAGGATTGTAATGCAAAAATATAAATGAAATAAATAATAATTAAAAAAATAAAACAGGGAAGAATTTGGTAAATGGATGACTACAGAGTAAGAAAAAATCAGCTTCTTTGCAAAGATTGTGAGCTCAGTTTTTTAGAACCCAATTTGGGGTGTCTGTGAAGGGCTGAGAAGAAGCTGGAGGACAGACCTGACAGATACTTCTTAGTCTGTTGAAACCTCAGTAAACTTTAGTCTACAGAGAAGACTAGGTTTTCCCTCCAAGAACCATGTTATTACAGTCTCCGCTCTCACCTACCACACATTGGCATTGAGCTATTTAGAGCTAGATGGAAGTTAAAGTTGGGTGCGGAGCAGTAGGGGTGCAAGTACCTCTCAGTAATGACAGATCCAGTCTTGTTCCTCACTTAGGCTTCACTTCAACACACTCAGTGAGCGCTGTGGAAGGGGGAGGCCATAGTGAGCAGGATTCAATTTCCCTCTGGGGCTCTGTCTTAGGAGATGTACAGCTGGGATACTGTGGACTGCTGTGGAAGGGACATCATCTTGTCTTTGTACATACTTCCATTACTCCTAGTCTCAGCTGGGGCTCCTTTCTGTCTTAGCCACTGGTTCATCTCTGCGATTTCAAAGATGAATCAATGCACCATGGCCACCAGAGAGCCTGTAGCTTTCCAGGTTATGTCCGGAGAAAGCCACTTCACTAATCTTGACTCCAAAAATTTCCTAACAAACCATTCTGTGTGACTTCTGCCATTCCCCTCACTCCTCTGGCTTATTTAACAAATTATGTATAAAACACTTACTCTATCTTAGGTATTATTCTAAGCCATTTGCAAATATTAACTCTTTAACTCTTCATAATAGCCCTGCTTAGTGTTACTATTTCCATTCTCCACTCAGAGAAACTGAGGCACAGGGAGACCAAGCAAGGTCATACCTTCAAGCACTGCTTGTACCACTGTGCTGTGCTGCTTGTTTATGTTCCTGTCTTCTGATTTAATTGTCCATCTAACTTTGAACATTATTGTCCCCAGCTGACCATCCATCAGTCCTCATCTCTTATCCTGCCCTTCCACAAACAGGGTTACCTGGGAAGCATATGATTTGTGCTATTGTCTCTCCTTGGTGCAGTGTTAGCATGTCTGTTATCTAGATCAGAAAACGAACATCTTCACTGTGTGATACCAGCTGGAAGAATTACTCTTAGCACTGGTAATATTTGTAAGGAAGTAGTTTCCTAATAGATACTTTTTTAATTGCAATTATTATTCTATGAATAGCTACCATTGATTAAAAGCTCACTCCTTACCTGATCCTTTGTCTTTTTATTATATGAAATGTTCACGATAATCTCAATGAGATAGGAATTGTTATTCCATTTTATAGGTAGTCAGACTGAGACTCTGAAAGCTTAAGTCACTGTGATTAACTGCCTCTTAGTGTTCAGTTTTTCTTTTTCACACACAGCCTTTATGAATTAGAGGGCCAAGAAAGGTGGAATTTATGACAATGGCACCATTAATTACTCTTTATCCAACTTCATTCTCCTTCCCTCTCCACAGAGCTTCTTGGGTTGGGGGGAGTGTGGATAGCGATGCTGGGTGGCAGTATTAGTGACAGCAAGCTTTACGACCCTTTTTGGTGATGCAAATAATCAGCATTAAATTTCTTTTGAAAATTCTAAGACCATAATATAGCAACTCTGTGGTATCTTCATACTGTCAGTTATTTGCAAGTAAAAATTACATTATAAGGTATTGTAATCCTTTTCCTGGAAAGTGTAGCAGAATTAAGATAATCAATTATAATTCATCATTCTACAATTTACAATTCTTTTTGTGTCATTCCTGCATTTTGCAAAAGAGGAATGAGATCAAGGAAAGTGACTTTTCAGAGCCTCACATTTAGGATGAAATAGTGAATAAAGTAGAACAGGTTCTGTGATGCTTGGAACTTGTAGTCCAATGCTTTATTCATAACTTACTAGAACATTTCTTGAAAATGTTAGAACATTTTTAAGCATTTGCAGGTAAATGGATGGAGTTGGAGAAGATAATGCTAAGTGAAATTAGCCAAACCCCAAAAAACAAATGACGAATATTTTCTCTGATATAAGGTGACTGACTAATAGTCGGGTAGGGAAGGGGAGCATGGGAGGAATAGAAGAACTCTAGATAGGGCAGAGGGGTGGGAAGGGAAGGGAGGGGGCAGGGGGTTAGCAATGATTGTGGAATATGATGGACATCATTATCCAAAGTACATGTATGAAGACATGAATTGGTGTGAACATACTTTATATACAGAGATAAAAAAAAATAGTGCTCTATGTGTGTAATAAGAATTGTAATGCATTTCGCTGCCATGTATTTAAAAAATAAAATCAATTTTTAAAATGAATGTAAAATATGAGACATATATACAGACACGTATGTTCTCTAACCCCAGTTATGAGTTTTCCTTAATGAAAAGGCATCAGAAACAAGGGGAGCCATATCCAAATGGGCTAGCAGTCCGGAACATAGGATAGGTGTGCTCTACACAGTAGGTCTCAATAAATATTTTTTGAAAAAAAAAAAAAAAAGAACTAACATTACCTGAGCATTGATGTGATGAGCACCATTCTAAGCCTTTCCTGCTTTGTTTACTCTTCACAACATCCTTATAAATTGGGCACTGTTGGAATTACCATTTTACAGCTGAGGAAAGTAAAACACAGAGGCAGTCTTTTGCCTGAAACCACCCACCCAGTCATTTTGGAAGCCACAGTTCAAACCTTGTTTGCTCCAAGGCCAATGGTCAACTATACACTACATAGAAATTTACAAAAACATCCCCAGTTTATAGGTAAGAAAGCAAGAGGTGATAGTAGGAAATTTCTGGTAAATCATGTGAATCATTTCCATTTTCTCTAATAATCCTTTTGCAAATGGAAAGCTAAAAGAAAACCAAACACTTTAAATCTGTTTCCCAAATATCTCCCTGCTCCCTCAGATATTAGAATGAATCCCTCCTTTCTTTTTAGTCTTTATCATGAGAAAAATATCAAAACCAATATGAAGTGGGAAACTATACCAAATAACGCTTGTCATATATTTAGTGATTGGTAAATATTATTTGAATATTTGAATGAAGAAGTTTGTCATAATAGAATAGTAAAATTTGGATACTTTATCAGACATGTAAGAACTTACTAAATCAATTTCCCGGGGCTGGGGTTGTGGTTCAGTGGTAGAGTGCTCGCCTAGCATGTGTGAGGCACTGAGTTCAAATGTCACCACCACATTAAAAATGAAATACATATTATGTAAAAAAAATTCCAAATCCTAAACAGTTATTGTATGAAAATAAAGACTTTTTCAGGATAAAACCCTAAGACTAAGCAAGTTCTAGGTGGCTTTACATATTATATTTTCTGTTTTTAATATAAGTGACTTTGATTTAATATAAATTATTCTTTTCTTGTTCTCATCTTTCAGCTCTTCAATCAGCCTGAATAAGCAAGGCTATGCTAAAGTAACATACATATCTCAGGGACTTCAAACACATAGACTTATTTCTTGTTCACACTATGTATTTATAACAGATGAGCAGTACTATTCTGCTCATTATGGTCACTTAGGGCCCCAAACTGATAGAAAGACTCAGCAACCACCAACTGGTTACCAGAAGGAAAAGAAACTTGGGATCTTGTCTTGTCAGTGGTGAAGTATTCTGTCTTAGAAATAGTGCCCAGTTCCACTCAGTTCATTGGTCAGCACTTCTTCCAGGCATTGCCTAATCAAAAGGAGGGCCAGGAGACACAGTCCTCCTCTGCGCCAAGAATGGAGAACAGATTTGATGACCTGCCTTATTGGCCACCAAGTTCATTTTGTATACATCATGGTCTGAGTGTTCTCAGAAAGAAAACCAAGCCTCCCCAGGATTTCTCTCTTAATCTGGGTGAGACAATCCAAGCTGAATTAAGAGCTTTACAAATGTTGAGAGTATTGCCTGCAATCTTCTTGCTGGGAACAACCCAGCTGGTTCTGAAGACACATCTAGCGACTGTGTCCTGCCAGGCAGACAATATGAAATGGAAATGGTCTCTGAAATGGAGTTAATTGTCACTTATACATGAATTGGCATTTTGAAAAGTTCATAGTATTTGTCAACCAGAAGTGGCACCCCTCTTCCCGATGGGTATATTTGGCAATGTCCAGAGACGTGTTTGGTTTCACAATTGTTGTGCTCCTGACATCTAGTAGGTAGATAGAAATGTTGCTAAACCTCTGACAAAGCACAGGAAAGCCTCCACAGCAAAGACGTGTCCGACCTAAAATTTTAGTAGTGTCAGGATTGAGAAACTGGAATGGAAGTCAACAAATGAGGTTGGGAGCTGGGTCCTGTAGCTTTCTTGGTTAACCTTAGTTAATCCATCTGTGCAGTGAAAAGCAGGAGGAAATGGGAAAGGGGAACAATAATAAAACCTATCCACTTTAGTGAGTTACAATGAGGATTTTAGCATTAGATAATTTGGAGGAAAATGCTTTCTAAACTACTGTGCAGATTTTATTATAAGACTCATAGACTTCCCTTTGGAGTTTGTAAGTAGAGTGAGTTTTTAATGCATTTGGATTCAAAGAAGACATTAGTGATGTTGTACCTTAAAACTTCACTTTATTTTTATTCAGAAAATTAAAAGGTCATTCTGCTACATAAACCATCTGTGTCTGGCTCCATGTTACAAATGATCCAAAAAGCCTAGAAGCTCCTCAATGCAAATATTTGAGTTTTGGCCAGTTCTCACGACAAGGTCAGATTGTTAGCCCTTGAGATGATTTAAAAAAAAAAAAAAAAAAAAAGCAAATGCTTAAGATATCAAATCACTGGAATGTGTTTGTATACTTAATAATTTCCCACAAATGGTAATTCTAAACAAAGTATTTTTTTCTGTGAACAGTCAAAGTCCCACATAAGGAATCTTCTTTTCATATTGCAGACGTGGTAGGAATAAGGAGTTTTAGCTGTAGACATTAAGGCAGCCAGAAAGGTTGCAAAGAAAAATCCTGAACTATGGTTTTGGCAGACAGAAGTTCTTTTGGTTCACCTTTAATTTAAGGTTAAGAACAGTATGTGGAAAGCTTCTGGTTAGTATCTGGCATGACAATGATGATTACTGTGATCTTGGCATATCCCGATTCTTAGCCCTGGAGTCAAATGTTGGGTAATTATATAGTGTTTCCCTCCACTCCCACCTCCTCCTTCACTTAGCTCCCCGCTACTATCTTATTTTCAGCTGCATGGCCACACAAAGGGGGAAATTCTAGGGAGGTTCTAAGGATACAAATAACTTACATCACAGTAATTTCTTCTTCTTCTTTGTTTTTTTTTTTTTTTTTTTTTCCGTACCAGGGATTGAACTCAGGGGCACTTGACCACTGAGCCACATCCCCAGCCCTCTTCTGTATTTTATTTAGAGACAGGGTCTCAGTGAGTTGCTTAGTACCTCGCTTTTGCTGAGGCTGGCTTTGAACTCAGTCTCCTGCCTCAGCCTCCCGAGCCGCTGGGATTACAGGCGTGCGCCACCACAACCAACAATCACATTAATTTAAAAGATTTAAAATTTTACAACAAGAGGCTGAGCGTGGTGGCACATGCCTATAATCCCAGGAACTTGGGAGGCTGAGGCAGGAAGATCACAAGTAGCTAGACCCTGTCTTAAAATTTAACTACAAGGGAGCCCAGTAGGAAAAAAAAAAAAAGAACAACTATTAATAAATTGATTAATATTGAATCATAAGATTATATGTAAGATAAAGTAAGTGTCCTAGTGAGATTGAATAAACTCATTCTCTCCAGTCCATACTATTCCTAAAACTTATTCCCTTTCCTTGTAATTAAAAAAATATATTAATATTTGTTACACTAACACAATATTTAATGAGTTCCTCTTATGGTCTAGCATCATGGAAAGTATTATGAAAGCCAAGAGAAGAAAACATAGTTCCTCCCCTCTAGAATCTTACAGTCTGGAAAGGAAAAATGTTTATACATATACGTTTTATTAGAATATATCCTTTTTTATATTTTAAGATTTTCAATTAGAATATTATTTTAAGGCATTATCTTATAATGTTTATGAATAGCTCTGACTGCATTAGAGTGGTTTAGTTAATCAAACAAGTCTTGATGTCTCCAGTTTATAGCTGAGGAAAATGAATTATATTGGCTCCTTGGTAGAAGCACAGATGTGAGTTAGATTCTCAGTACATAGAATCACCCTCATATGATTTCTCAAAATAAGCCTGTAGTCACTTTCCCAAGAATATTGTTGCATAGGTCAGTTTCCCAGGAATCTGAAATTAAAACTGAAGTCTTCTCTTCCCCAGGTTTTTGCTAAATGAAGAAAACAACAAAACATGATGGGAAAAGTCAGGAAGACTAAGTGAAGGTACACAGGAAAGAATTGATGCTAAAGTAGACATGATGGTCTCTCTTAAGGGAAGTAACAAATTTAACAAGATTCCAATTAGGGTGCCACCATATTACTTCTATATCTTCACAAAGTGACTCTGAAAAGAATTTTAAAACTAATGGCCAAATATCAAAGAAATCACTTCCCAAGGAATCATGATGGAAAACATGCCCTACCAGACTCAGTACATGTATGAGGTGACCACTTTTAAGAGTGCTTTACAGATTCAGAAACATGAAAGTAGAAAAATGGAAAGAAATAGATGACTCAGAAATAATAAAATAACTTATATAAATTTAATATCTGACAAACTTATGAGGACAAATTTAAGACTATGCTTATCCCAGATCTAAAATCCAACTTTGCCCCCTTAGTGAAATACAATATTGAATAGAATTAATAATTTCCATGTAATAAAAGACAAATTATATATGTGATCTATCAAATATAAATAAATAAGAATACATTCTTTGTTTCTTATTTTAGTAGATGAACATATAAGAAAGGAAGCATAGGTTATAAATATATGATATAGGTAATAGCATCAAGACTTTATTATAAGTGCTAATTTACTTAACTCTTATTCTGGGTCAAGCCAAGGCTAGGCTTTTATTCTTATATCTCATTTATCATCACAAGAGTCCCCTCAAGAGGTGTAATTATTCTCCCCCATGAGCAGATGAGAACACTAAGGCTTAAGTGAAATGACTTTCCCAAAGTCACGCAGCTAGTAAACAGTAGATGTGATGATATCAGAAAAAAGAAATGCTTAATCAGGAAAAAGATCTTTAATTTTACCAGTAAGTAAATAAATGTAATTGGCAAGAATTTATGAGAATAGTTACATTCACCAAAGCAACAGAAGTAAAAGTGAATCGCAACTTGGAGGAGCCAACTTGTGAGGCAACATGTACATGTAAGATGAAGGCAATATAAATTATTTTTTCTGAGCCACAGAAGTTAACATGTTCTATGTCTCAGTAATTTCAGGTCAGTGAATGTATCCTATGGAAATAAGTCTAAGAAAAAACAAGTGACAAAAGTTCTTCTTGCCTCATTCCCTTCTCTGCTGTTCCATATCAACTGGTCACTAAGATTCTATTTATTCTCTGTCCCAAGTCTCACTCTGTTTGTGTTGCTTCAGTTTCTGCCCTTATTTTCTGGGACCTTATCTCCTACAAAGGCTTCAGACTGGTCTTCCGACCTATGGACACTTTTATATTCAATTTATGTACCTACAGTTTTCACCATTCTTTCTAAGACCATCCAAGAATACTCAAAATACTCTAGCAAGAATAAGTATCTGTCTCAGATTTTCTGTAGCAAGAGAGGTTTTTCTAAATCCGACCCTTGCTTAGTCCCTTGTGAATTCCAGTTCGGTCATTGTCTGAGTACATCTGTGCACTTACCTACCTCCTTGTTTTATGTTACTCATTGCTTAATTATTCTCCCCCTTCCCAAAAAGGCACGCTCATACCCTTTTCCTACCTGGAAAGAATCCCAACCCCAGTGTTGCCTTTTGTAGTAGTCCTTCCTCCCAAAACATCCCCTCCATATTGCTTCATAGCACTTTTATTCATCCCACATTTGCAAAGCACATTTCACATGGTACTGTGGTCACTTGTCAGTTGCCTGCCATAATGTGGCGATGGTGGCAATGACCAGAAGATGCTTTGTAAGTGAGGACTGTAGCGACTGAAACAGTGAGCTATACAGAGAAATCAGCAGCACTCCTAGTTGCAGGGCCGAGCTACTCTGGCCCTGATCTCACTGATACCCTGACCAGGGTAAGGTTCCCACCCGGTGCCTGAGCCGCTCGATTTCCTTTTTCAGGAAAGGCTTGTTAACTCTGCCTCTGCCCTTCCCTCCCAGATGCTCAGGAGATTCCCCAGTGCAACCAACTGGTAGCAACTCTCTCTCATTCCTCAGCATGTCCTGTGAGAATCTTTCTTTTTTCCTGTGGTCACTCCCAGGCGTGCCATCCCCTGGCTTATTGTCTACTCCTGCAGCTTTTGTAAGTGGAATATTTATCTTTTCTACTGAAACGAGAAGATTCAGTGCAACTCTCAAGGCAAGATCATTTTTCCATCCTACCAGGGGGAAGACCATGAAGATAATATGTTCCGGAATACAACTCCCAAAACATCTCTCAAGAAATTGTTCTCAAAAGTTATAACTGTGAAAACATTACTGAAGGGGGAAAAAATGCTCTTTCATTTTCATAAGCTGTCCTCAAAGTTTATGAGAAATGTGCAGTTGGAAGAGACACCCAGTGAAAGCAATTGATTAATGGAAAATATTATGACATTAATAGAAAAATTAAAAATAGGAGGCAGACTCTTAATTTTTTATTGATTTTTTTATTGGCCCATTGTAATTATACAATAGGATTCATTATGCCATACTCATATATGCATATAACAATTTGATCAATCTCCTTCCCTAGTACCTTCCCTTTTCCTCCCTGTCTCCCTCCCTAGATCCTCTTGCTGGACTCTTCTTACCTCTACTTTTGTTGTTATTTTA
The DNA here is from genome assembly GCF_045843805.1 of Urocitellus parryii. Classification (NCBI taxonomy): domain Eukaryota; kingdom Metazoa; phylum Chordata; class Mammalia; order Rodentia; family Sciuridae; genus Urocitellus; species Urocitellus parryii. The sequence goes on along the minus strand of NC_135531.1, from coordinate 199,776,539 downwards.
ATGACATATATATGTGTGTGTATGTGCGTGTGTGTGTGTGTGTACACACATATGTTTTATGGTGGTATATTCATACATGGACATAGCAGTGTTTGGTAGATTTCATTCCTCAGTACTTCCCATACCGTCTGCTCCTCCCACCTTCTTGATCCCCTTTATCTACTTTATTGGTCTCCTTTCTATTTTCATGAAGACTCTAATTTTCAAAGCCTGTAAGTACATGTATGACTTTAGATATGTAATGATATGTAAGAGAGAGAATAGCTTCTATAGATAGGAGATCTTAGAATGTAGCTGCTATATAGCGCTTCATTATTTTATCTTTTTGAGCTCCTGTAGTTGTATATGATTATGATTTGGATAGTGGTATGTTCAAAATAATATTTTGCCCACTCTGGGACTGTGGTGGTAAGCCCTCCCTGCTTTAACTTTCCTGTTTCTTACAGTGCCTATCAGAACAGGAGTCTGACAGAAAGCAACACAGCAGGGATCCAACTAGTGAGCTTTTCCAGCTACATCTCCCTTTGCCTAAATTGTTTCATTTGTAAAATGGAAACCATCACACGTATTTGCTGCAATGGAATGAACACTGCCCAGGAATTTATAAGGCTTGAGGTCTAGTTCCAGCTTTGCCACTGATTAGCCATGTCACCTCTTTCAGCCTTACTCCACTTATCCAAAAGAATTTAAAACTAGAAGAAACTTTGGACATAAGGTTTCTCAACGTTTAAAATGGGCTTCATATCCCCACCTCAAAGGGGATTTCTCAGTGACACTTTCTGAAATTTTCACTATGAAAACAATATCATAATTGTGCTTTCTCAAAATAACATCTTATTCTTTTCCATTTTGATATGAGTCTGCTCTCCCAGTCAAACCTGCACGCTCAGGTAGTTGAGACCCTTTGATCTAGACCAGTCACAATTATTCTGGTCACCCTACTACATGTTTCTTTTTTAATATTTTTATTTATAGATTGACATGATACCTTTATTTTACTTATTTATTTTTATGTAGTGCTGAGGCTCAAACCCAAAGCCCCACACATACTAGGCAAGTGCTCTACCACTGCTACAGCCCCAGCCCTGCTATATGTTTTTGATCCTGTCATTGCCTCTCATTCTTTCCTTACCTCTGGGTACCCCTAGCTGTCCTTTTCTTTTTTGATTGAATCCATCTTTACTTATCTCATTACTTCATAGAACTGACTAGTATTGCTTCCTGCCCATCCTGTTGGACTTTGCTAATTTAAACTTTTTAAAGTTGACCTCTATGTATCTCACCTCCTCATCTACCGTCCTTGTTAAATTAAGTCAATCTCTTGGTCTGACCTTCCCAGTGAGGCTTCAACTGCATCACTCCTCCTCCCTTATCTGCAGGGAATATGTTCCAAGACTCCCAATAGATTCTTGCAGCTGTGGATAATACCAAAATACTTATTTTACTATATTTTATCCTGTACATACAGACATAAAGCAATGTTTTCTCCATCTTAACCAAACACTTATCACATGCTGTAGCCATAACTTATAGTTTGGTATTTGACAGCAAAACTAGTATTCTAGTCACCTGTTTTGCTTCCTTGACCAAAAGGCCTGACGAGGACCAGTTTAAAGGGTGAATACTTTATTGGAGGCTCATAGTTTCGGAGGTCTGAGTTCATATATGGCTGACCCCATTACTCTAGGCCCAAGATGAGGCAGAACATCAAGCAGAAAGATGGGGAGGAGGAAAGCAACTCCAAACATGGCAATCAGGAAGCAGAGGACTCTACTCACCACGGACACAATATATACCCGAGAGGCACGTC